>NC_053389.1:568238353-568423353 GCF_905171765.1 Bufo bufo | reverse complement strand
TTAGGAGTTCCGGTGATGTACCGGGGCTCTCCATGGGGCTGACAGGAACCCCGGTGACGTCACCGGCACTGATGGGCGGGATTTAGCTCTGCCCTAGCCAGTAAAACGGCTAGGGCAGAGCTAAAGCCCGCCCCTCAGAGCCGGTGACGTCACCAAACACACTGCCGGGCAGAAGTTACCGCCCGGCAGTGTGTTATTGTAAACAAAAGAGCCTGTGTCCTGCGCGATTTAGCACAGGGCACGGGAGCGCATCGGAGCATGAGATGCTCCAATGCTAGGCTCAGGGATGCTGCCGGGGTGAAAATAAGGGTATGTCTGGGTTCAGCTCTGAACCCGGACAACCCCTTTAATTTTCTTCATTAAAAGTATTATAGATAGGAAAGAAAAGATTAAAACTTGCTGTTTTTGTCACAGTTTGTAATTGTGTTGCTACTACACTTGCAATAGTGTCGACATTGATAGATACATCTCTTAGCTCAGGAGACCAGAAAACAGAGATCACTTCCAGCATCGCCTGTAATGCAATTGATGACACATACATCAAGGTATGTAGCGTATTTTTTTTGTTTCAGATTGCTTTATCCTAACAGGATATGCTGTAGGCACTCCATGTACTACTATATAATAATTTTACAAATGATTATATATTATGGATGTACTAATATAGTTCTGTAGTATGGCTTCTGATGGATTCTACATAAAAGATCAGCAGCATATAGAGGTACATTAGGTTCCCATGAACATCTGTAGGTGTTGAATTATTGCTGCATACAACTAGAGGTTGTACAAAAGCATTTATTTGCATGGGGATAGGTCTTTAAAGGGATTCTCTGGGAATTAATAAAATTACTGAAAATACCTAAGTATTATGCCTCATGCACATGACCGTCCCGTTTTTTGCGCTCCGCCCATTGTAGAAATGCCTATTCTTGTCCGCAAAACGGACAAGAATAGGACATCTTATATTTTTTTTGAGGGGCTACGGAACGGAGCAACGGATGCGGACAGCACACGGAGGGCTGTCCGCATCTTTTGCAGCCCCATTGAAGTGAATGGGTCGGCACCCGAGCCGCAAAAACTGCAGCTCGGATGCGGACCAAAACAACGGTCGTGTGCATGAGGCCTTACTTACACATTTCCAAATAATAATATAATGGCTTTTATTCTGTAGGGAGCAATCATCAGGGGGAATATAATGGCCACTGCCCTGTTAGCACACACAGAACCTGTCCTAATAACACAGCTGAAAGCCGTAAGCTATAGAGCTGTCTCAGCCCTTCTCACTATTCCTGCTGTCATGAATTACAATCTTACATTCAACTGATAACATATCATCTGTGTGTAGTAATGAAGCAAAGTGAAAGTACAGAGAGGAGGATGGGGGGGGGGGGGTTGTTAATTAGCAGCAGCACTTGTATGCACTCTGCTACCTTAACACATCAACACAGCAACACAGCAATGCCTTGTTCATCCTCTCTGTACTTTCACGTTTTGTACATTTTATCCTGAAACCAGACAAACCTCCGGATCAAGCTGCAATGAAGAATGCTGCCCACCACATCGGTTCTGCAGGCCAAGCTCCATTTACCTAGCTGCAGCGGTAATGTCATGTCAACAAGACATGACCACTGCAACCAGTGACTGGCCTCAGCCGTGCCCTTACCCATTCTCCAATGCAGCTTGATCCAGAGGTTATCTTCTGTCATCCCTAAACTGGACAACACCTTTATCAAGAAATGTGGGGAGAATTTTTTACACCTGCTCTCCAGAATTCCGGCTTCAAAATGTCACAAAATAGGAATTGATAAATTTGGTGTAAAGCATGCACACGCAGACTCAAGCAAAACTGACTTCAAATATTACCCTCATGATAAATCCCCCCTTATGTGTCTATACTGTGAATCCTACCTCCTCACTCCTGCGAACCCTACTGTCAGCTACACATTAATATTCTCCGCAGTGCACAGGATTGAAGATTACCAGACATCATATGCATTTTGTTATCACTCAAGCCTGAGGTCAGTGGGGGTCTGTAGAGGAACATGTGACCTAGTTGAGTTGTCATCACAAGCGTTATTGCATACTGCAAAGTAATTGCCCACGGGCTTCCAGAAGAGGGAGGTTGCACACAGTGTAGTATTAGCCAAATGTTCAAGTTCTCAATTAAAACAAATAACCTGACTGTATCACTGTTAATTGGCTGTCAGTGATTGCAATCTTAGTGCTAGTAGGAGGCATGTTTAATAAAGGGCAGGTGCCAGGGTACAGCAGGAGTGCATTGAAGTCATTTTACAAACACCAGCTGGTGTAAAATTAATGAAAGTCTAATTATAACCAGTGATAACGCACCTATATGATTTCATGGCACAGATGAAAATAATACGTCCTTTGAGAGCATCCGTAAACACAAATCTTTTCCTCCTGTCTGATGGGTGTCACTAAATAATAGCTATGAACTAAATGGGATCTATGTAATCTGTTCCAATATAGGGCCTCTAGGGTGGTTTCAGGCATCGTTTTACAAAAAAAAAAAAAACACTTTGTGGAAGAACACAGAACAATTTATCTGTATAATGAAAAATAAAGTCATTTTCCAATGCACTTTTTTGTATCAATTGCTTGCAGTTTTCAAGATCTCTGATTGCTGTCATTCAGTAGGATCCTTTTATTGTTTACTTCCAGTGGATACAATCCTTTCCTGGTCATGTGATGGAGACACATCATTCAATGCCACAGCTCTGATAACTGTAATGTATGTCTATCACACGGCCAGGACAGATTTGCATCCTAGAACTAAACAAACAAGAACACTTTGTAATGAATTACAACAAGCAGAGATGTTCAAAACCATGAGGAATTCTTACAGTATATTGGAAATTATTGGAAAATTACACAATGAATAACCCTTATTTGCTAAAACTGTAACCACTTTAAAAGATGGAAAGATAGTGGCTAGAGATGAGCGAATAGATTCTAAACTAATCGGGACCAGAATTTTGTAAAAAAAAAAATTGCATCTGAATCCCAAATTTTGGTGATTAAATTCGGATGAATTTTGGGGAGGGAGAGAGAGAGTTCTAGGAGACCTCAGAGTGTCATACACAACTTTTCAGGCCATTGGAGCACTTCCGATTCGGGTACAATTGATTAAATCTTTACTTAGGGCTCTTTCACACCTGCGTTCTTTTCTTCCGGAAAAGAACGCAGGGCTCTATATCGTCGTCGGGGCTCTATGCCGGAAGAATCCTGATCAGTTTTATCCTAATGCATTCTGAATAGAGAGAAATCCGTTCAGGATGCATCAGGATGTCTTCAGTTCCGGAACGGAACGTTTTTTGGCCGAAGAAAATACCGCAGCATGCTGCGCTTTTTGCTCCGGCCAAAAATCCTGAAGACTTGCCGCAAGGCCGGATCCGGAATTAATGCCCATTGAAAGGCATTGATCCGGATCCGGCCTTAAACTAAACGTCATTTCGGCGCATTGCCGGACCCGACATTTAGCTTTTTCAGAGTGGTTACCATGGCTGCCGGGACGCTAAAGTCCTGGCAGCCATGGTAAAGTGTAGCGGGGAGCGGGGGAGCAGTATACTTACCGTCCGTGCGGCTCCCAGGGCGCTCCAGAGTGACGTCAGGGCGCCCCAAGCGCATGGATCACGTGATCACATGGATCACATCATCCATGCGCGTGGGGCGCTCTGACGTCACTCTGGAGCACCCCGGGAGCCGCACGGACTGTAAGTATACCGCTCCCCTGCTCCCCCGCTCCCCACTACTACTATGGCAACCAGGACTTTAATAGCGTCCTGGGTGCCATAGTAATACTGAACGCAATTTGAAGACGGCTCCGTCTTCAAATGCTTTCAGTACACTTGCTCCGTCTTCAAATGCTTTCAGTACACTTGCGTTTTTCCGGATCCGGCGGGCACCTCCGGCAACGGAAGTGCACGCCGGATCCCAACAACGCAAGTGTGAAAGAGGCCTTACACGTATAGGATAGAGAGTCATTTATTAAGAACGGTGTAAACCCCAAAGTGGTTTCCTATTAAGTCAACACTGTGGTCAAACAGGAGTCCATATGCAGTGGCAATGACAATTAATAAAGATACATATAGAAGCATATTTAAATACAAATCATAGTGATTTAGACAAAAGCCCCATTTACGCTTGCAGATTTTCTGACCGCAACGAGCTTTGATCAGTTACATGGAGCAATTTTTGGTACTGTATGTGACCAATCGTGAGTGTTAGTGTTGAGAGAATCGAGCTTTGGATCATAGATTCAAAGTCAATTCGTTCTAACACTCCTCTCTGTATGGCATTAAAATGTATTGCCTCTGTGGCCGCGCGACACTTTAGTGAATTAATTTGGTATTCATTTTTACATCTTTAAAAACATTTCAAATTCGGAATCCCGGCTTGTACCTTGGTACCAAGCCCGACTTCAGATTGTAAATTTGAAATGTTTTTAAAGATGTAGAAATGAATACCGAATTAATTCACCAAGGTCTTGTCACGGATGGTGTACAGGAAACAAGACAATACCATATAAACAATGTCTCTCTGGATCCACAACTAAGAAACAAAGGGAGACCCCTGCAATAGAGCTGCCGCTCTCCCTCACTGCTCAGCCTATGCGAACACCCCAAAGGTGGATGGCCGCATATCCACGTTCCTCGGCTATCTATTACCTGAAGACCCTACAATAGTGAAGGGACACGACCACCGGCTCCCTACACTGACACGGAGGGAGTCAGGGTCACCTGGATCCAGAATAGACAAAAACATAAATACATAAACAGCACTTATCTGCTGACGACTGGGAACTGGGAACTGGGAACTGGGAACAGCATGCACACACACACACTCCAGGAAGTTGTATCAGCCGCACACTACTGCATTATGGGGAGGAACTTAAAGGGTGGCGATCAGTCTGACTGCATGACAGCTGAGATAGACTAACGAGATGAGAAACTAAACCAAAACAAAGAAATTCAAGGTGGAGGATCTGAGAAGCTCCTGTGAGCGCTTCTCAGCTGTCTGGCTGTGACAGTACCCCTCCCTCTAGGAGTGGACTCCGGACACTCAGGGCCCACCTTCTCAGGATGGGACCTATGGAAAGCCCTGATGAGACGAGAGGCCTTAATGTCCGTCACTGGGACCCACATCCTCTCCTCAGGACCATAACCCTCCCAATGAACGAGGTACTGGAGGGAACCGCGGACAAGACGAGAATCCGCAATCCTAGAGACCTGAAATTCAAGATTTCCATCAACCATAATCGGAGGAGGAGGCAAAGGCGAGGGTACAATAGGTTGAACATAAGGTTTCAATAAGGACTTATGAAAAACATTATGGATCTTCCAAGTCTGAGGAAGATCAAGACGGTAGGCAACAGGATTGATGACAGACAGGATCTTGTAAGGCCCAATAAACCTAGGACCCAACTTCCAGGAGGGAACCTTCAATTTGATATTCTTGGTAGACAACCACACCAGATCACCAACATTCAGGTCCGGACCAGGCACACGTCTCTTATCCGCCACACGCTTATATCTCTCACTCATGCTCTTTAGATTATCCTGAATCTTTTGCCAAATAGATCACAAAGACGAGGAGAATCTGTCCTCATCAGGCAAACCAGAAGAGCCCTCTCCCGAGAAAGTCCCAAACTGCGGATGGAACCCATGCACCAAAAAATGGTAACTTATCAGAGGACTCCTGACGACGGTTATTTAAAGCAAACTCAGCAAGGGGCAAAAAAGAACACCAATCCTCCTGATTCTCCGCCACAAAACAGCACAGATATGTCTCCAGATTCTGATTGACGCTCTCTGTCTGGCCATTCGACTGCGGATGGAAAGCAGAAGAGAATGACAACCGAACCCCCAAGCGAGAACAGAAAGCCTTCCAGAATCTGGAAACAAACTGCGTGCCCCTATCAGAGACTATGTCTGAAGGAATACCATGCAATTTGACAATGTGGTCAATAAATGCCTGCGCCAGCGTCTTAGCATTGGGCAAACCAGGGAAAGGGATAAAATGCACCATTTTGCTAAAACGGTCCACCACCACCAGAATCACAGACTTCCCCGAGGAACGAGGCAAGTCCATTATGAAGTCCATGGACAGATGTGTCCAAGGACGGGAAGGAATGGGCAAAGGAAGGAGAGGACCTGATGGCCGTGAATGAGGGACCTTGGCACGAGCGCAAGTCTCGCAAGCTGCCACAAAACCCTCAACCGACTTACGAAGCGCAGGCCACCAGAATCTCAGAGCGATGAGATCCAGTGTGGCTCTTGCCCCCGGGTGCCCAGCAAGGACCGTGTCGTGGTGTTCTTTAAAAATCTTGTGTCTCAAAGCGAGAGGCACAAACAACCTCCCAGGAGGACAAAGATCAGGAGCTTCTGACTGGGCTGCCTGCACCTCTGCCTCCAATTCAGGAAAAAGAGCAGAGACCACCACACCTTCAGCCAAAATGGGACCCGGGTCTTCAAAATTCCCACCTCCTGGAAAACAACGTGACAGGGCATCTGCCTTAACATTCTTAACCCCAGGGCGGAACGTAACAACAAAATTAAACCTTGAAAAGAACAAAGACCATCTGGCCTGTCTCGGGTTCAGACGCTTGGCTGACTCCAAGTAGGCCAGATTTTTATGGTCAGTAAACACGGTAATAGGGTGTCTGGCTCCCTCTAGCCAATGGCGCCATTCCTCAAAAGCCAACTTGATGGCCAACAATTCCCTATCTCCCACATCATAATTTCTCTCTGCGGAGGAGAGTTTCTTTGAGAAAAAGGCACACGGTTGCCATTTGGCAGGAGAGGAACCCTGAGACAAGACCGCACCCACCCCTACCTCAGAAGCATCAACCTCAACTATGAAGGGTAACGAAATATCAGGTTGTACTAGGATGGGAGCGGAAGCAAAACTCTCCTTGATATTAGAAAAGGCCTTACGCGCCTCTACCGACCAGGAAGAAAAATCTACCCCCTTTCTGGTCATATCAGTGAGTGGTTTAACAACAGAGGAATAATTTAAAATAAATTTCCTGTAATAATTGGCAAAGCCCAAAAAACGCATCAGCGCCTTCTGGTTCTCAGGAAGCTCCCACTCAAGCACAGCGCGGACCTTCTCGGGGTCCATGCGAAAACCAGAAGCGGAGACAAGAAACCCCAGAAATTGGATTTCTGGAACCGCAAACACACATTTTTCCAGTTTCGCATATAATTTATTCTCCCGCAGAATGAGCAAGACCTGACGTAAGTGTTCCTTATGAGTCTTGAAATCAGGAGAAAAAATCAAAATGTCATCCAAATACAC
The DNA here is from genome assembly GCF_905171765.1 of Bufo bufo. Taxonomy (NCBI): domain Eukaryota; kingdom Metazoa; phylum Chordata; class Amphibia; order Anura; family Bufonidae; genus Bufo; species Bufo bufo. The sequence continues at coordinate 568,416,033 of NC_053389.1, read as the reverse complement.
TAATACAAATTTTCCCATTAAATGATAAAAAATGCTGTTGACGAAATGCTGAAAAACGGCTGGGGCATTCATCAAACCAAAAGGCATAACCAAATTCTCAAAATGGCCCTTAGGGGTATTGAAAGCCGTCTTCCATTCGTCTCCTTCTCTGACCCTAACCAGGTTGTATGCCCCTCTTAGGTCTAATTTGGAAAAGACTTTAGCCCCAACAACCTGGTTAAACAGGTCCGGGATCAGAGGAAGCGGATAAGGATCACGAATAGTGATACTGTTCAGCTCCCTGAAATCCAGACAAGGTCTTAAAGAACCATCTTTTTTCTTAACAAAGAAAAAACCAGCGGCAACAGGTGACTTCGAGGGTCGTATGTGTCCTTTTCTCAAACTCTCAGAGATATAAGCCCGCATAGCGACCCTCTCAGGTTGGGAGAGATTGTATAAACGAGATTTAGGCAGCTTGGCGCCTGGAATGAGATTAATAGGGCAATCATACTCCCTGTGCGGAGGAAAACCCTGAACTCCACTCTCAGAGAGAGACATCCAAAAATTCAGAAAGGAAAGGTGGTACAGTCTTAGTAGAAACCTCAGAAACAGATGTTATGAGGCAATTCTCTCTGCAAAAGTTACTCCAACCATTTATTTGCCTCGCTTGCCAATCAATGGTGGGGTTATGTTTAGTGAGCCAGGGTAGCCCCAACACTAGAGGAGTAGGCAAACCGCTAAGGACGAAACATGACACATCCTCAACATGAGCATCACTCACAATTAAACGGATATTGTGAACTATGCCCTTTAATGATTTCTGAGAAAGTGGAGCTGAATCAATAGCAAAAACAGGAATATCCCTTCCCAAAGTGCATACCTGGAAACCATGAGTTATTGCAAATTGATTATCAATGATGTTGACAGCTGCTCCACTATCCACAAAAATCTCACAAAAAATGTTCTTGCTCTCTAGCGCCACCCTAGCAGGCAGGACAAAACGGGAACTACACGCAAACGGAAAACCTTCAATTTCCGCCTCAACCCTGCTAATAGTAACAGACGGAACATTTTTAAAAGATATTTTTTCCTTTTTGTCTCTTTATTACTCCCAGAAAACTGCCTGAATCTCCTTGAGGGACAAACATTTGCCAAATGATTTATACCTCCACAACAAAAACAAACCCTCCCATGCGGGCTGAATCTTCTATTGTCAGAGGCAATCAACCCTAGCTGCATGGGCTTCTGCTCAGAAGGGGCTGACAGCGACTGAGACTCCTGCGCACAGAATGAGACCGCTGCACTGTTCCGAGACTGAGTAGGACAGGAAGGAGAGATCTCTCGTCTCTCTCTAAGACGCCTGTCAATACGAACGGCCTGAGACATAGCAGAGTCCAAGGAGATAGGCCTCTCATGAAAGGAAAATGCATCTTTCAATCCCTCTGAAAGACCATGGCAAAATTGACTTCGGAGTGCAGCATCATTCCAACCAGTATCAGCTGCCCATCTCCGAAATTCGGAGCAGTATATCTCTGCGGATTGTTTACCCTGGCATAACAGACGTAGTCTAGACTCAGCCAGAGCAATACGATCCGGATCATCATATATCTGACCCAGGGCTAAAAAGTATTCATCCACTGAGCGGAGGGGCCGTGCCCCCTCCGGTAGCGAAAAGGCCCAAGACTGAGCGTTACCCCTGAGCAGCGATACAATGATCCCCACGCTCCGTTCTTCATCACCAGAAGAATGGGGAAGAAGGCGAAAATGGAGTTTGCAAGCCTCTTTAAAACGCACAAAATTCTCACTACCCCCAGAGAACGTATCCGGGAGCGAGATCTTGGGCTCAGCACAAACTCCAAGAACGCAAGCTGAACCGGTCACTTGAAACTGAGAAAAAATCCTACGGAGATCAGCTACCTCCAATGAAAGACCCTGGAGGCGTTCAGCCAAAAGTGAAACCGGATCCATGCTTGAGACGGTTTTGGCGGCTGATAATGTCACGGATGGTGTACAGGAAACAAGACAATACCATATAAACAATGTCTCTCTGGATCCACAACTAAGGAACAAAGGGAGACCCCTGCAATAGAGCTGCCGCTCTCCCTCACTGCTCAGCCTATGCGAACACCCCAAAGGTGGATGGCCGCATATCCACGTTCCTCGGCTATCTATTACCTGAAGACCCTACAATAGTGAAGGGACACGACCACCGGCTCCCTACACTGACACGGAGGGAGTCAGGGTCACCTGGATCCAGAATAGACAAAAACATAAATACATAAACAGCACTTATCTGCAGACGACTGACGACTGAGGACTGGGAACTGGGAACTGGGAACAGCATGCACACACACACACTCCAGGAAGTTGTATCAGCCGCACACTACTGCATTATGGGGAGGAACTTAAAGGGTAGCGATCAGTCTGACTGCATGACAGCTGAGATAGACTAACGAGATGAGAAACTAAACCAAAACAAAGAAATTCAAGGAGGAGGCTCTGAGAAGCTCCTGTGAGCGCTTCTCAGCTGTCTGGCTGTGACAGGTCTTGCGCGACTTCAGGTGAAACCGGAGGCAATACATTTTAATGCTGTACGGAGGTTTTAGAACGAATCGACTTCGGATTTAAGAACTGAAGCCCGATTCGCTCACTAGTGAGTGCGATTATTTGGGCGCATACGTTTTCTTTACTGTTAGCAGCACATCCTTGTTTACACTAAGGCTACTTTCACACTAGTGCTTAATATTTTCCGGTATTGAGATCCGTCATAGGGTCTCAATACTGTAAAAAAAAAAGCTTCCGTTTTGTCCCCATTCATTGTCAATGGGGACAAAACGTAACTGAACAGAACTGAATGCTCCAAAATGCATTCTGTTCCGTTCTCATACCGGAGAGAAAACCGCAGCATGCAGTGTTCATGATGGATCCATCTTGACATTGTTAAAGATAATACAACCGGATCCGTTCATAACGCATGCAGACGGTTGTATTATCAGTAACGGAGCCCTGCTGGATTCAGCAAAAGCGCTTGTGTAAAAGTAGCCTACTGTCGACAACCAATAATTCCTGTGTCAGCATAAAACATGACATCCGCCGACAAACACCCATTTGCCTGTTTATCGGCGGCCATGTTTATATGAGGCAACGATCGCTCACTGACAGTAAAGAAAATAATTAGATAACAGAAAGCCTGGCCTACTGTGACACATTCATACATCTGACCCAGCACTCTGTCTGTGGTCTGTGCCCACTGCTTCTTCTCTCCCTCCACCGGGCACAGCTGCCGCATCTCTTACCCACTCTGCTGCTCTTGTTTGCCGGTACAATCGCCCCAAGCCTAATCTGTTCAAATGACAGATTCTATGAGACTCTATATAAAATAAAGCAGCCATTACCTCATATTTCTCTATTCCACAGAGAAGCATTTCAAACGATATCACTAAAAATTCCTATCTTATTTAATAAAACAAAGCATTGTCCTCCTTATAAGACTTGGAGCAAGATAACTTCAGTCTTTCCACTTAGCAGTCCCTAAGTGAATTTCACATTTCATATGGGACACAGATCCCATTACAAGAACCAAGAAAATGAAATGTCATTCTGCACTATCAGCTCCCTCCTACACACGGGATGAACCAGTTCCCATAAATCAGCTGTCCAGTTGCCAATGCTTATAATCAATCAGATCACTCCTTGCCTGGAGGAGAGAAGGAAGGAGATATTTACAATGAAGAGCTAGTTTTTCATGTTTTCAACCCATCCTTTAAGAATGACATTATAACCTACCTTATGTGAGGATTATCGTCTTCCTATAACATAGACTGTGATCCTCCTAAAGATTTACTGGTGAATCTTAATTGAAATGACAGCTCATAAATATTTCTATTATGGTACATTATCAACCTCAAAAAAAAATTGCTGCAAAAAATGCACAGGGTGCAAGGGTGCGGCACACAGCTTTATCCTACCTCACAGTGCATTGGTGATACCACTATGGAGGCATGTGAGAGTCTGGCTGTGAGTTGGTTTCTGGCACTGATTCAGACCCTGTTCACACACCACGGGCAGTTTAGTGGAAGGACCCCATGCGTGCTGAGACACCGTGACGTGGTGCATGAGGGGCTCCGATATGTTCCTGACTGGAAGATATTGGCAAAGTTCTCAGCTTTTAACATCGGCCTGAGGAATTAGCTAGTATTGTCAGTTGTGTATCATTTTGGTGCATTTTTTGCAGTGATTTGTGTATGTATATTTTTTCATCTGCACAATGTATCATTTTGTGTAAGATGTCCTTGTGGTGCATGCGGTCCGCCCCGGCATCCTCCATTGTACGCATGTTTTGCTGGGGATTGCCGTTGTCTGCTGACCACATGCAGAGGAATTGCTCCCCTGGTTATAGACAAGCTACAGTGTCTGGGTTTGGAGCACTTCCACCCGTTTAGGCCACTTTTTTCAGTGAGTTTTTTACATTATCAACCTCCTCTATGTGCTTACCAGAAGTCCAGCTCTCTTAGAATACATAATTCATCAGCTTCCCCTACATACGGACAGTTGATTGGGTTGTCATATGATTTTATATACACTACTCAGCAACAAGAAAAGTGATAGGCCTGAGCCCTTTATGAAGTTTTACCCCTTTGACTTCACACTATATCATTCAAATTTCATAAAACAGAGCAATGGGATACTTAAAGGGGTATTTCAGGCTTTTTATGTTGATGATCTATCCTCCGACACACGCCGATCAGCTGTATGAAGAGAAGGCACACGCCGTGCGCACGTGCTGTCTCCCTTCTCACTTTCTGTTTGCCGCTGTTATGTAGACAGCGAGCAGGAAGAGAAACAGGAGACGGCACGCACGCACTGCGTGTGCCTTCTCTTCATATAGCTGATCATGGGGGTGCTAGGTGTCGGACCCCCCCGATCTCATATTGATGGCCTATCCTGAGGATAGGACATAAATATTAAAAGCCCTTTAAACATGATAAATCATTTAAGAGGCTATATTAAATAAGTTTGTCTCTGATTTTAATATCAATGGAAAGTTCTCTTCAAGGCTTGGTTCACACACATCACATCATTTTTCAGCATTATTTAAGGTGTTTTCTTTGGCATTTGTGATGGATTTTGAAGTCAAAGATGCTGTGTCCGGATATTGCTTAAAGTGTATAAGTAATGGTGTTTTTTTTGTTATTGTCATTATTTTCATAATAAAAAAGAACACTATAATAATAATTATTATTTATTATTAAAGCACCATTAATTCCATGCCACTGTTCAAAGGGGTGCACATAGATAATACAGACAATTGCACTAAGCATGAACAAGACACGTTACAAATTGGTACAGAAGGAGACAGGGCCCTTCTAGCGAGGGATGGGGACAGCATACAGCAGGGTAAAGTTAGTCATACAGCAGTATAGTGGCAGCAACGTTACTGTAGGTTGTAGGCTTGTCTGAAGAGGTGGGTTTTTTTTGTTTCTTTTGATGGTTTCCACTGTAGGTGAGAGTCTGATATATTGGCGAAAAGAGTTCCAGAGTGTAGGGGCTGTATGGGAGAAATATTGGAGGTGCTTGTGGGAAGAGGTGATAAGAAGAAAGTAGAGAAGGAGATCTTGTGAGGACTGGAAATTACATGTGGGGATTTATGAGGAAAGCGGTTCAGAGATAAACAGAGGGGACAGGTTGTGGATGGCCTTATATGTATTTGCTGGTATTTTAAATTAAATTTGTTGGGCAATGGGGAGCCAGTGAAGGGATTGGCAGAGGAGTAAGGGAGGAGAGGTGGATTCATCAGGCGGAAGAGTTGAGGATAGATTGGAGGGTTGTGGGGCCACAGACGAAGATGTTACAATAGTTTAGTCAGGAGATGATGAGGGCATGTATAAGCATTTTTAGACTCCTGGTTGATCCAAGAGATATTTTTGAGTTGGAGGTTGAAAGCGCTTAGGTGTGTGGTTTGAAGGGCAGAATCAAAGGTTACTCCAGGGAGAGCGTGCAGCCATTGATCTTGATAGATAGGTCTATTGAGGAAGTTGATTGAGATGGGGGGAAGATGGCAAATTCTGTAACACTTGCATAAAACGTTATAAAAAGCTATTGAAATTCCTGATTTTTTACAAACCTTTATAAGTGCTGAAAAAATTGTATGTGAAGGAGGGATTTTCTGGGACTTGGATAGGTAAGCAATTTCAGATTGATGGGGACACCCTCGCCAATCCCTGTTTCTGGCAGCTGCTGGTACTGGAATCTATAAAATTGACTGGAGGCTTGCATACAAGTGTCATATATGAATGAAGCCTTATTTTGTTTTCTAATACCTGCTAAATACCATTATGTTCATTTATTGTTGTAAATGCAAAAAACTTTCTATAATTAAGCTGGGAGCTGTATAGCCTTCTTATCTGAAGCACCCTCTGGGAGGACCGCAAGTGCCACGCGTGAAGAGCACCGCTAAGATTTATTTTCCGTGCTTTCCTCTTCTCAGACAACATTACAGGTCTCATGATGAGGCACTGCCTCATCAATAGGTGTTTGGATGCCGGGACTGAATCTGTGCCACACAGAGTGCTGCTTTCCAGGAAGTGCTTGAGATTTGTCAATTCTTCTGGAAGCCCAGGAGTTCTCCCCTTTTACCAGGAGCCTTCAAGACATTCCGAAATAGTACCTAAATTAAGAGTTTACATTTAACTCCAGTTGTATGACTATGGAAGCAAGTGAATAAGTATGATCTACTCTGTACCAGGATTAACACAATATAAAATGAGCAGGAAGATTTCAGATTACTATGGTCTCCTTGTTAGTTGAAAGTGAATTCAAAGTCAAGTGCCAACTTCTCAACATTAAAGGGGTTCTCTGAGCTTTTAATATCGATGACCTATTCTCAGGATAGGTCATCAATATCAGATTGGTGGGGGTCCGACACCTGGCACCCAAGCTAATCAGCTGTATGAGGAGACGGCACGTGGTGTTCACATGCCGTCTCCCTTCTCTCTTCCTGCTCACTGCTGCTTTGCCATAGACATAGCAGCAGTAGGACGAGAGACTGGAGACGGCACTTGCACACTGCACGCACAGTCTCCTCATACAACTGAACGGCGGGGGGTGCCGGGTGTCGGACCCCCACCGATCTGATATTGATGACCTATCCTGAGGATACGTCATCAATATTAAAATCTAGGAGAACCCCTTTAAATCTTCTACTTAAAGACTCTAAACAGGTGCTAATGTGGATATACTCTGTCAACACTGCTTACAGTAAACGGGGTTTAATGGAAACTACTATGTACACTACCTGCATTATTATTCCAGGTTTTGATTGCAGACTAGGAATCCATACACTTTTGTAATGTACATGTATTTAAAATTTAGCTGTGTCCAGAAAAAAGGTAGCTTAGATTAGGTTTGTGTAATGTGTCAGTGGGATAAATGCATAGAACTAGAAAAAGTGTCAGTCATGGGAGTACAGTACATTAGACCTGCAATCTAGGATAGGAACTGATTGCACCATAAATCACTATTATGCAGTCAGTTTGGACCAGGGGAGCAGTGGTCGGTCCAGTGAGGTGAATCAGCCCTTATATGGCACCTAGTGGTGATGGCACATATATGATTACCACAGTGTGCAGTTCCTTTTTGTAAGTAATTGCCACCTTTTATCTGATATTATGTCTGTTGTTAATATTTTTCAAGAAAGTCCTACATTTTACCATTACACTTGTGGCGTGTATGACTTGTAGGTGCTATTTCTTTCTGGTGGTGGTAGTTATAAGAAAGGGGTGGTGTTTTGTGGGAAGGGGTGGGACCTAGAAGGTGCCCTTTTCCAACTAAATTCTACCACAATTCTGGTTTAAAATTCTGTCTCACAATAAGCCAACCAACATTTGGTATAGAACTTAGACAAATGTGTCTACGCCTGCACCACATCTATCATCCAACCTGAGCCACTGTGATAAATCTGGTGCAAGTCTAGGCAGTACGTCTAATCTACACCACATACAGGATTAGTAAATCTGGACCAGTATGTCTTACCACTAGTGTTGTCTTCATGGCATTTTTCCCCTATAGAGAAGGTTATGCTAAAATGGCTGAAAAAATGCCAAGATCTACAGCATGCAGTGTTTTTGAAATTTTTTTTTTACAAAAACAGGAGCAGGAGCAAAAAAAAACAAAAACTATTGTGTATCCTGTGTTTCATATTGTCCAAAAAATGCAGGTGCAAAAAAAAATAAGTAAAAATGCAAAAGAGCAAAAAGAGGCACTTTTTATCGCAAGTTATGATTTCCCTGCACTGCCGTGAGAGGCGTCTAATTGATTAAGAGGCATTTGTAAATGGGACTGCAGAATCGGGAGATATTTAGTTATTGTATGAGAAGCTTTAGGAATACTAGACAGGCTCTGTAATACTGTCTGTACTTTGGGAGTACCATTTGTGCTTTATACAACGCTCTCTTATGCCTCAGTATACTGGTGTGGGAATCTAGTTCAAAGAAACAAATTAATTCCTATCACATTAGTTGTGAGCTATTAAAGAAAGCACTTGTATGATGTAATTGTCTTGTCAAGGCCTGCTATATGTCATCTGTCAAGCGCATGTCTTTAACGGCTGTATGAAGATATACCAGTCTTTTAAAATTGTCAGTAACAGAGCCAATCCCACAATTGACAAATGGCAGAAAGGAAACAGCGGATAAGAGGCACTCGCTGTGTCTTACCTGATAAAGCCTCTCTGCCAGAAACTGGTCCAACTGGTTTACTGATAGACTCCTCTCCTTGGCCATTCTTCACATATTTAGGAGGCAAGACAGAGAGGGAAGTCTTAGTGATTATTTCTGGTGGATAACAAACTAATATGTTGTAACTTCTACTCCACTACAGTACAACAAACAGAACTAGCACAGGGAGCCTAACACCAGGAAATTCACTGAGAAACCAGGCACAATACATTATAGCTCAACTAATTGTAATCATACCTTTCACTTAGCAATTTGATGCTTCATTCTGGAGAAAAAGTACTTTTAATCCATATGCAAATGAGCAGTAAAGCGCTCCGAGGGTGGGCCCAATCCACCCTGTGCATCCCTGCTCCTCCTGTATCCTCTACCTGCTTCCTCATGCCTAGTAATTTTGTTGGTTGCAGTATCACAGACCTGGGGTGTCTGCAAATGTTTTATATGTACTGTATATGTTATGCATTGTTTATGCCATTCATTCCAGCGGAAGAGGTATGGTTGGAAGGTATAGGGTTAACCACCCTATTCCTCCCCTCTTGTTTTAAGTGGGCTTGTCTGACTTCTTGCCAGGAGGGGGAGTTGGAGTCCAGACAGCAAGTAAGAAGGAAGCACATGCCAGAGCATCTACTCCTATGGACTGTATCCATTCTCCAGTGAGAACATCACTCCAGAGAGATCATCAGTATCAAGAACATTGCTTCGAAATAAGCAAAAGTGATCAGCAAAATCAACGCTTTACAGACCCTGCTGCAAGGGAGTGACTACAGCTCAGATACCCATCACCTAGAAGAACCAGCTCCAGACCAGACTAACTCAAAGCTTGTATCTCACAGTGAACACCAATATGAATAAGCGCCTGCTAGTCCCATTTAATTGCCATACAACTGGCTACCATACCTCCTCATCTGCACTTTGTACTTAATTTTTGGCACATCCAGCAGTATTATCTTCTGTGCTAAGTAAAGAGAGACTTTTACCAAAAGAGCCCTAAAGAATACATTGCCTTCTCTTGTGCGGCAGATCTTGTGGTTCTGCCGCGATACCACTGCTGTTACATATAGTACCCACTGAGTGCCTCTGTAGCAACTCCTCTAGAGACTTTTATACACTTATTTTTGCCCTGACTCTTCAAACCACCTTTCCACTGCCCAGGTAGCAGCGGCCTGAGGGAGTACACCTTGACACAACACCTAATCACTACCACTCCCATCCTCTGCACCAGCTCTTCAGAGGTTCACTCCTCTGGCAAGAAGGAGAAGGGAGGGGCTTACAGATGAAGTAAGTGGAGCAAAGGTGCACAAAGTGGCTTAGGATCATCCTCGGTGCACCTAACTACATATTTCCTTATGGATTAAAAAGCACTTTTTCTCCAGAATGAATCAACTGATCAGTAAGTGAAGAGTATCATTACATTCAGCTGAGTTAGCTATACAGGGCATTATGCCTAGTTTTAAGTGGTATTCCCATTTGGGACATTGATGGGACATTCCTATGTACACAACCAGGGCCCTGTTCTAGAGATAGGAATGGGTCCCAGAGGTGGGACCTGCATCTATCTGACATTGCTGGCATATCCTAGAGAAATGCCATCAATGTCTTAAATGGGAATACCCCTTTAATGGTAAATTTGCTGGCGATAGATTCCCTTTGAGAAAAAATCTGGATGTCCTTTTGAACAATTCTCAAGATTTGAGATAGCTATAAGAAGAGTTTCACCAATTTGCAAATGTGGTCACAATTTAATCCATTAGTTAGCTACTTTGTAACGCCAGGTACAGGTGCCCTCTGAATTGTAAAGTGCTGTGGAATAAGTTGGCACTATACAAATAAAGATTATCAAAACTAATATTAATATTAAAATCCTCCCATTGTAAATAGTATGAACTACTTACTGTAACATGGAAATAATGTACAACCTGTATAAGGAATGGTTACAAAGCATTCTATCAAGGGCGTAACTATAATTAATTGCAAAATAAGATAGGGCCCCACCAGCTTAAGTAGGTATAATCAAAGGTATGTATAATAGCACCACATATCAGAGAACCCGCATTATCTAAAAAAGCCACCATATTGTTATTCCTCACAAAAAGGTACAATGGCGAAAATTATCATCTGCCTGCGCCAGAAAAGTGGCATTCAAAAGTCATAAACTAAGGCGGTCATGTAAGAACAGATATACGCCACTTTCGTGGCAAAATCTGCAACTTCTTCACCGCTCATGCCAGGCCTGAAAAAGGGAAGTGGCGTGGACGGGGAAGTGGACAGGATCTTCATAATTTTCTACGCCTGGTTTAGGCGTATAAAATGGTCTATTTGTAAGACAAGGAAGCTGTCTTACGTTTAGAATCGGTGGTGGATACACCAAAGTTATGTACAGGCCGGCATGTTATGTTTAGGCACATAGACTGCTAGAGGATGTGCCTAATTTATGACGAGGCCTGTGCCTCGTCATAAATTAGGCGTATCCTCCAGCAGCCCTGGGCATATCAAAATTGGCGCAGAAAGTGCCAGTCTTGATAAATCTTCCTCAATGTACTTGTACCCCCCCCCCCCACCCCAACCTCTAGGCCCCATAGAAAGTGCTATGGCTGCTATAGCTATGCCTATGAATTATATACCTACATAAACAGATATTTATATATATATATATATATATATATATATTTACTACATCTGCAAATATAATCACAAAAAGTATATAACAGGATCAAGGTATAAATGTATATGGTATGCAAATACAATAAATATAGAAAATGAATATATAGGTGATACATAACAGTACTAACAATCAAATGCATTTACTGTACTATTATCTTCCCCTTAAAGGTGTTATCACATTAATTAAAAAAATATCTGGAGTAATGTACACTATTATTTTAACTACATCAGTGCAGAAAAATGCTACTCTCAAGTGTAATTTTCAGCTTTTTGTTCCTCTTTTTTGCTCTGATTATCTGGAGAACTTCTTTCTTCCCTTTCTGTGGGTGGACAGCAGCTCCTCACATATGACAATCAAGCACCTACAAGCCCAGAGCGGCATTGCAATCAGCTCTTGTTAATCCCTTCCTCCCCTGCATGGAAAATAGTCCCTCACACCCAACACCAGAATATTACTATGGTGTACAATGCAATTTCCTTCTCCACTGTCTACAGAGAGATATAGATTTATATTTCTATTAATTTGGAAGTATGGACGAATGAATGAAAGGTTCACCTGCTTCACTGTGAGATCACTATGCCAGCACTGAGAGATGAGGAAGGGGACGGGCTGCTCAGCATATTAGTCCACCTGTGAATGCAGGAGGAGGTAAACTGTGGGCTGGTGCATATATAGTGCAATAATACTTTATTTGAAATGCCCTATTTATTGCATAGTAATACTTTCATGGGATAAACCCTTTAAATGGGTGATAAGGTAAATCTGTTAATGCTAAAGACATAACATTTTGATATTGTTACTTTGTATCATTGCTTTGTGTCACTGTACTGTAAATAGCACAAAGAGTTACTATACTACAACTACTACTACTATTGTAGTAATTTATTTGTAATTGTTATACCTACAAACAATAAATCCATTTCTGGTCTTTATCGTTCTGCTGTCGCTCACCTACATACGTGTGAGTGGCAGGTGAATTGTAACAACAATCCCCTTACATTTGACACTTGTGTAATAAGATTACATCAAGTTCAAGTGCCATGTGGTTCACTAGATAAGACATACATTAAATAATGCAGGGTCTGAAAGCATTGTGTGATAATATTAGTCATGGAGCATTGGGTTCCATAACTTCATTTATATTTCATGAACAACAAAAATCTAACACTTTTAAGAAGTCCTCAGTTGCTGTTAAATGGCTTTGATGATGCTGAACAATGTTGAAAGCCTGAATATTCTCATTATCCATAATTTATATCTGAATAATATGTGCAACATTCAATGTCTCTTGTTTCTACGCAGTGCTAAATAAATCAGACAGCTCATGGTTGTAGAACGGAGAGGGCTAACTGGAAATAATTTATTCTCAATAATGGACTTTTTTCTGAGTAATGTACTGTAAACAACACTGGCTCCTGAATACAATTAGAGCAAGAAGAGACCGTCACCCAATGGAAGATATAATGCATATTCTTTTCGCTCCCTAGTGCTTTTATCTAGCGGCTTTTCTGGAAATTAATCCTATTACTGCTAATTTATTATGGTGTATGCTTTGTATCTTGTTTTTGTCCTAAATCCTATGTATTATACCCTTGAAAATAACAATTGTAAAAATACTTTCATCAAAAAGGTAAAAGCAGCTATATAGTATTAATAGCTGACACCTGTTAACAATGGGGGGGGGGGGGGGGGATTTCTTTAGACGCATACCACAGTCTTAATAAAAATATGCGGCAGTAGGCAGACTTCAGGGGCATAGCTATAGGGTAGGGGTGCAGAGGTAGTAGTCGCTACCGGCCCTAGCATCCTGAGAAGGCCCAAAGACCCTTGTGCTGTATAAGAAGACACTGGTATTATAGAAAGTGCATGCTGGTTAAGTTACACCTCTGGCTGGAGGGAAGGGGTTAGGTCAAGAATTTGGCATGGGGAGGTTCCGTTTTTATTTTTGCCTCAGGCAGCACGATGGCTATGTGGTTCCCTGACCGTGACCACAAAGCATTGAGGGAAGGGGAGCCCATAGTTGAACCCATGCACCAGAGCCCATAAGCCTTTAGCTATACCCAGTGGCGTACATAGAGAAGTAAGGGCCCATAGCAAGGATCAAACCAGGCCCCCCAAACAGGACAGAAGGGTTTCTGCCTAAACCCCTTTCAATGACCCTTGGACCATTTTTTCCACTGCCTTGTTTGCTAAATGTTATTTCTTTAGAGGGTAGAGTCCTGACCAAGTTTTCACCCCCAGTATAAGAGGAGATGATCCCAACTGGGCCCCATAGCAGTTGCATGGTCTGCCGCTATGGTAGTTACGCCCCTGGCTATACGCCTGGAAGACTTCTTAATAAATTTGGTACTTTTTCTGCAGTCCCCGCACCAGAAAAGCAAATGTACACCAGCCATGAGCTAGGATGCAGCCGCACTGCAATTTAGGTCAAATCCGTTGAGCTATGGGAGGCCAAACCCTATCCTGCTTAGCCCACCAACTTTTTTGAAAAGAGCTTCAAGTGGCATTAAAAGCTAAATATTGGCAAAAATTTTGCGCAAATGATCCTTGATTTTTTTTTTTTATGCCAGAAAACTGGTACAAAGGCCATGATGAATGCCCCCATTTATTTTTTACTTATACTGTTTTATTTAGTTGGGGGCATCAATTCTATCAGTAGTGAATAGATAGTTTTTTTTTTCATCAGTTTCTGAGAAGGCTTTTCAGAGTTTTAAAGGAGTATTCTCATCTTGTAAAATGATGGTAAAACACCAGGATCACTATATATGATTGTTGAGGGTCTGACCTCGGTGAGTCAAAGAGCAACAGCCAGCGTCCCCTTCCCTGATGTTTTCCTTGAACAGCGGCACTACCATCTGTCTGGCCCCATTTACTTGAATAGACATTGCACTACAGTACAGGGAGAACATCCTAGTGATATGCCATCACATTACAAAGCGGTAATAACCCTTTAAGTGGAAGTTCATTTCAGAGTAGGCATAGATGTGAAGATATAATTACAGTCATACAAACGTTATGATACAAACGTTATAAATGCTTCCTATACAGCTGGTATAACAGAGTAATCCAACTGGCCGGCTCTCTGGTCACTGAAGCATTTAGAACTGAGGTGGATCTTCGAACTTGACACTATCGAACCTAAGGGTCTCAACCGGAGTTCAAGGTGGGCTCCCTGTTCTAATTGCCATCGGAGATGTGGTATTGTGATATTTTAATGTGACATAAGTTTTAATACCCGATGTATCATCGAGATAATACACTTTTCTGATTTTTTTCATTTTTCTTTTCTCGCTTTTAGACATGCTACCATTTATAACCTGAGCGGAGGATCGTTTACAGCTCCATCTACGAGCGACCAGAGAGCCGGCCAGTTGGATTACTGTGTCATACCAGCTGTATTTTTATGTTTATTGCATGTGCTGGATGTGTTCACTGGGAGAGGCATGTTGTAGCGATGATAGACATTATTTTGCCAATTGAATGATCCCCTCTTCCTGAGGAGCGACACATTCGATATTGATGGAGGGCACCGAATGGTGCCATGGGGGCAATTCTATGCTATTTCACAGGATTTGACTGGCCCTGAACTTAAGCCATTTACAGGATAATGTTGGGAATAAGCAGGGTAGGGGCGCTCTTCATTTGGAGTTGTGCCCAGACCAGGCAGGGGCCATTATATTTCACCTCCCCGTGACCGGGGTGTGGGGGTATGTCGGCCCTAGTATTCCCTTTCCGAAAAGTACGTGTTCGGGTCTCCCCAGCACATCCCGGTGGTTGACACCTAAGGGAGTTATGCGGGGTGAAGCTCACGACTATAAGGCTCTTTACTGTGGGGCTGTTCAGTTCGATCCTAGTGATTTAATTTAGCCCATTATTGCCCCTGTTCTTATTTGATATACTAGATTTACCTCCACCCATAGCTATAGTGCTGTTCCGTCAGCTTGGAAAGGGATCTGTAATGAACTATGGTCCATTCTACACTTTTCCCGGAACACAGTCCAGCTAGGTTACAATTACTGCTATTGCAGCTCTATATTAGGAATGGGGTATCCATTATTGGCTGGTTCGATTGTTGCTGACATGTGGGCTATTATTTGTATCTAGTTTAAGCCCATATTCTGTACTCTGCTATGCGTGGGATGAGTGGAATGACCGGGATCACCGCATCTCGCTTATATGATGATTTTTATCCTCGGCCCTATAGTATCCTGTATAACGAATTTAGGTTTGGTTCAGGACCTTGGGTTGCTAGGATACGGTTGAAACGCCCCATCACATGACTTCTCATGTGATTGGGGACTTTGATACGGTTTCGGGACTCCCGATCATGTGATCGCTGTGACGATCACGTGATTTCCGGGAATTTTGTTCCAAGAATTCGCGCATGCGCAGATGCGGCTGGGGGATGACACTCACCACACGTATATCGCTGGTAGGATACTCGGCTCAGGTGTATGGTAGGTTTTAATGGGAATACACAGCTGAGATTGTTTTATGATTTGTTTATTGTATGTCATGATTACAGAATACGATTGGGTGAATATGTGAGGGGAGGGTTTGACCTTCTTGTGGGACAACCCACTTGATTAATTTGGATTGGATGTCACACTTTTTATAGGTATTGAAGTTCACTTGTAAACCATATGTAACTTGAGAAAGACCTGTGTGTCGAAACGTTGCTGTTTTTTCGGTGTCATTAAACACTTAGCCTTGATTCAAGAACAAGAGTGCCGTGACTTTCCTGAAGTTTTGTCTACAAACCTCACATGAAGATACATATGAGTGGACATCTCTAGACAAAGTAGGCCACCAGTAAAACCTGGAGACGTGTTCCTTGGTGGCATTAATACCCGGATGTCCACTAAACACAGAATTATGGCACTATCCCAACAGTTGGAGATGTAAATGACCAGGGACAAATAATTTATTAGTAAGGGATTGTACTGTAGGGGGGAGGGGTGGCCCTGTATGTGAAAGACAGCATAAAATCTAATTTGATACAAGTTAGCGAGAACAATTTAGAGTCAGTTTGGGTTACCTTGCAGCTTGATAATCATAAGGTAACTCGTGTAGGTGTTATATATAGACCACCTACCCAAGTCAAAGAATTAGATGATCTACTAGTTGAGGAAATAGCTAAAATGACATTGAAGGGGGAAGTTATCATTATGGGAGACTTCAATCTTCCAGATGTAAACTGGAAAACCAAAATAGCTAGTTCTGCCAAGAGTACAGATATTCTAAATTCCCTACTGGGATTATCTCTACAGCAAGTAGTGGAGGAGCCAACCCGGAAGGAGGCCATTTTAGATTTAGTATTCACAAATGGGAATTTGGTATCTGATATTACTGTAGGGGAAAGCTTGGGATCTAGTGATCACCAGTCAGTGTGGTTTACTATAAGTACAGTGACTGAGTCACACCACACAAAAACAAAAGTTTTAGATTTTAGAAAAACTGACTTTTCTAAAATTAGATTAGTGGTATACGAGTCCCTATCAGACTGGAACAGTTTAATTGGAGTCCAGGAGAAATGGGACTACTTAAAAGTGGCACTATTGAAGGCAACAGAAGATTGCATTAGGCTTGTCAGTAAAAGCAAAAAAAGGAAGAGACCACTGTGGTACTCAGCAGAAGTGTCCAAAATCATTAAAAACAAAAAGATAGCATTTAGGAATTATAAAAAAAAAAAACGAGGATGACAGACAAATTTATAAGATTAGGCAGAGAGAGGCCAAACAAGTTATAAGAGCTTCTAAAGCACAGGCAGAAGAGAAATTAGCTCAGTCAGGGAAAAAAGGCGATAAGGCATTCTTCAGATACATAAATGAAAAAAGGAAACTAAAACAAGGAATTACCAAATTAAAAACTAAAGAAGGAAGGTATATGGAAGATGATAAAGAACTAGCTGACTGCCTCAATGAATACTTCTGTTCAGTTTTTACAAAGGAAAATGAAGGAGAAGGACCTCAGTTGGGAAAGAAGACTAATGAATCTTTTGACGCATGTGTCTTTACAGAGGAAGAGGTTCTAAGTCAACTGTCTAAAATTAATACAAATAAGTCACAGGGGCCTGATGGGATACACCCAAAGCTATTAAAAGAGCTCAGCGGTGAACTAGCAAAACCATTAACAGATTTATTTAACCAATCACTGGCAACAGGAGTCGTCCCAGAAGATTGGAAATTAGCAAATGTTGTGCCCATTCACAAGAAAGGTAGTAGGGAGGAATCGGGCAACTATAGGCCAGTAAGCCTGACATCAATAGTGGGTAAATTAATGAAAACCATACTTAAGGAGAGGATTGTGGACCATCTAAAATCCCATGGATTGAAAGATGAAAAACAGCATGATTTTTTTTGATTGGGTGACTAAAATAATAGATGGAGGAGGTGCAGTAGACATCGCTTATCTAGACTTTAGTAAGGCTTTTGATACTGTCCCACATAGAAGACTTATCAATAAAGTGCAGTCATTGGGCTTGGACTCCCATATTGTTGAATGGATTAGGCAGTGGCTGAGGGACAGGCAACAGAGGGTTGTAGTCAATGGAGTATATTCAGACCAAGGTCTTGTTACCAGTGGGGTACCTCAGGGATCTGTTCTGGGACCCATATTGTTTAATATCCTTATCAGCGAAATTGCAGAAGGCCTCAATGGTAAGGTGTGTCTTTTTGCTGATGACACAAAGATTTGTAACAGGGTTGATGTTCCTGGAGGAATACACCAAATGGAAAAGGACTTAGGAAAACTAGAGGAATGGTCAAAAATCTGGCAACTAAAATTTAATAGGTGCAAGATAATGCACCTGGGACGTAAAAACCCAAGAGCAGAATATAAAATCAGTGATACAGTCCTAACCTCAGTATCTGAGGAAAGGGATTTAGGGATCATTATTTCAGAAGACTTAAAGGTAGGCAGACAATGTCACAGAGCAGCAGGAAATGCTAGCAGAATGCTTGGGTATATAGCAAGAGGAATTACCAGTAGAAAGAGGGAGGTGCTCATGCCGCTCTACAGAGCACTAGTGAGACCTCATTTGGAGTATTGTGCTCAGTACTGGAGACCATATCTCCAGAAGGATATTGATACTTTGGAGAGAGTTCAGAGAAGAGCTACTAAACTGGTATATGGATTGCAGGATAAAACTTACCAGGAAAGATTAAAGGACCTTAACATGTATAGCTTGGTGGAAAGACGAGACAGAGGGGATATGATAGAAACTTTTAAATACATAAAGGGAATCAACAAGGTAAAAGAGGAAAGAATATTTAAAAGAAGAAAAACTGCTACAAGAGGACATAGTTTTAAATTAGAGGGGCAAAGGTTTAAAAGTAATATCAGGAAGTATTACTTTACTGAGAGAGTAGTGGATGCATGGAATAGCCTTCCTGCAGAAGTGGCAGCTGCAAATACAGTGGAGGCGTTTAAGCATGCATGGGATAGGCATAAGGCCATCCTTCATATAAGATAGGGCCAGGGGCTATCCATAGTATTTAGTATATTGGGCAGACTAGATGGGCCAAATGGTTCTTATCTGCCGACACACTCTATGTTTCTATGTAGCCAAGTGTTGTCCCGCAGTTACTTCGGTTATCCGATCGAAGCCACAATGACATCCGCCGGTAATAATGGTTCTGGTGGAGTATCGGGAGATTGAAAGGCACAAAAACTTTGGGATAAGGCGTCTGCTTTGAAATTTTTACTACCTGGCCTGAAAGTAATCTGAAAATTAAAACGTGTAAAGAACAATGCCCACCTAGTCTGTCTGGGATTCAAACGTTTAGTCGACTCCAAAAACATCAAATTAAGTACAGTGACTTGAAGTTGAGCCCCCTCCAAAAAATGACGCTATTCCTCAAAGGCCCATTTAATAGCAAGTAACTCTCAGTTCCCAATATCATAATTTCTCTCAGTAGGAGAGAACTTACGAGAAAAGAATGCACAGGGCCTTAGATTAGTGAGAGTTGCTGGCCCCTGGGAGAGCACTGCTCCTACCCCATCCTTGGAGGCATCAACCTCGACTACAAAAGGCCTCTCTTGGTCAGGTTGAACCAATATTGGGGCGTTAACAAAACACCTCTTGAGCGTTTCGAAAGCTTTAATGGCTTCTCGCTCGACCAATTCAGTAGATCCACCGCCTTCCTGGTTAGGTCGGTGAGAGGCTTAGCAATAACAGAAACATTTTTAATAAATTTTCAATAATAATTAGAGAAACCCAGAAAACGTTGTAATGCTTTAAGGGAGAAGGGTTTCACCCATTCCAGAATAGCCTGCACCTTTCCTGGATCCATCTTAAAGGATTGGGGTTTGAGAATATATCCCAAAAATAAAATTTATTGTACACCAAAGATACACTTTTCCTGTTTAGCGAATAGTTGATTCTTACAAAGAACCTCCAGTACCTGTCTAATGTGGCTAATATGAGAATTCCAGTCAGGTGAATAAATCAAAATGTCATCCAAATACACAATCATGAATTTTCCAATAAATCGTCTAAAAATATAATTGACAAAATGTTGGAAAACCGCTGAGGCATTACTTAACCCAAATGGCATCACTAAATATTCATAATAACCCTCAGGGGTATTAAAGGCCGATTTTCCACTCATCCCCCTCCTTAATTCGAATAAGATTGTAGGCCCCCCTGAGATCTAGTTTAGTGAACCACTGAGCTCCAAGAACCTGATTAAACAGGTCCGGAATCAACGGCAAAGAGTACAGATTTTTAATAGTAATTTTGTTTAACTCTCTGTAGTCAATATACAAGGTCTTAATCTCCCATCTTTTTTTCTCCACGAAGAAAAATCCTGCCCCCATAGGAGACACTGAGGGTCTAATATGACCTTTTTGTAAACTCTCCTTCAAATAATACCTCATAGAATTCTATTCAGGACCGGACAAATTATAAATACGACCTCTAGGGTTCTTGGATTCTGGAATCGGCTCAATGGCACAATCATATGGTCTATGAGGGGGCAGGAACTCAGCATCAGACATGGAAAAAACATCGACAAAGTCACTGATGTAAGGGGGAAAGGTTTCCGACCCAGTAATGATACCAGCCTGAATAACGGGTAGACAGCATGAATCACATTTAGGTCCCCATTTATCTAAATCATCCGTGGACTAGTGTATGACTGGGTTATGATGCTGGAGCCAAGGCATGCCCAAAACGACCTCCACGGTTAACTTTTTTAATCAAAAAAGAACAATTTTCCGTATGATAAGCCCCCACAGTCAAGGTTATCTCCGGAGTACAAAATTCTACAGTACGGCCCCCCAAAGGAGTGGAGTCAATAGCAATAATGTGGATAGGGTCAGAAAGAGACAATATGGGTGCCCACATGGAAATAACAAAATGATGGTCAATAAAATTTGAGGCGGATCCTGAATCAATAAATGCCTTACCAAAACCTTTACAAGAGCCCAAGGAAATAGCTACTGGTAACAATATTTTCTCTTTAACCACTTCCGGGAGTACCTTATCCTTCTGGGCGTTCAGCCTTGGTGATCAGACTTTCCGCAGTAAAAGCAGGCACCCCTCTGATGTCTTTGATCCCTTCTGGTGATTCCGATCTGCATGGGCTCTTCTGCAGGATTCTCCAATTTTCCTCTCAGGGGTGAGGGATCAGGGTTGACCACCACCTGTGGAAACATCTGTTGTTCTCGTAGTCTTTCCATAATACGTTGGTCCAGTCTAACAGCCAAAGTCATAGTCTGTTCTAAGGTATTAGGAGAGGGATAACTGACCAACATGTCCTTTATTTTTCAGAAAGTCCGGCAATGAACTGACACTTCAGCGCTAGGTCGTTCCAGCCAGAGGCAACGCACCACTTCCGGAATTGGGTGCAGTTTTCCTCCACAGGTCTGTCACCCTGATTCAGAGATTTTAATTGAGACTCTGCTACAGTTGATTTATCGGGTTCGTCATATAATACACCCAAAGCCTGAAAAAATTCTTCAACAGAGACGAGGCAAGGAGAGTACGTGGGGAAGGAGAGCCCATTCTTGTGGGTCCCCCTGCAGCAAAGAAATTATAATGCCTATTTTTTGCTTTTTGGAGCCTGAAGAATGAGGGCGTAAACGAAAATAGAGCTTACAGCTCTCCTTAACCTCTTCAGGACACATGACGTACCGGTACGTCATGTTGTCCTGGTACTTAAGGACACATGACGTACCGGTACGTCATGTATGGTTCCGATCACCGCTGCCCGGCGGGCGGTGATCGGAACCCGGTGCCTGCTCAAATTATTGAGCAGGCACCTTGGCTAGATGCGCCGGGGGGTCCTGTGACCCCCCATGTCGGCGATCGCAGCAAACCGCAGGTCAATTCAGACCTGCGGTTTGCTGCGGTTTCGGAAGTTTCTGATCACTGCAGGGATCAGAAACTTCAAATAAGCTTAATTTTAATGTTTAACCCCCCCCTGCTGCCCTCTTTGTTATCTGCCGGCGGGAGGTGCGGGGAGTGCGGCAGGGGGGGGCGGGCGGTGCTTGGGGGGGGGCGGGCAGGCATGCGATCATCCGCCCGTCCCCTCTCTCAGGATGGCTGAGCGGTTTGCAGAGTGTCAGCACATTGCTGACACTCTGCTCGAAACGCATGACATCTGTGCTGGCACAGATGCCATACGTTTAACCCCTTCCATGCCGCGGTCCGTAGGGACCGCTGTATGGAAAAGGTTAAGAGGGAGGGAGCTCCCTCCCTCTCCCATCGGGGGCTGCTGTGCCTTTTCAGCCCCCGATGGGAGAGGGAGGGGGCCCCCCTCCCTCCCCATCACCCACTGCTCTGCTGTGGCAGTGAGTGATGGGTACCATGGCAACCGGACGCCTTCACAGGCGTCCGGCTGTCCATGGTGCTGATTAGACTTCTGCTAAAGGCAGAAGTCTAATCAGACTTTGTAAAGTGAAAATACAGTACAGTACACTATATAGTGTACTGTACTGTATTATACTGACATCAGACCCACTGGATCTTCAAGAACCAAGTGGGTCTGGGTCAAAAAAAAGTGAAGAAAAAAGTGAAAAAAAGTAAAAATCAAAAAATAAGATTTATCAATGATTTAAAAATGAAAAAAATAAAATTCCCTACACATGTTTGATATCACCGCGTCCGTAACGACCTGATCTATAAAATGGTCATGTTACTTTACCCGAACAGTAAACGCCATAAAAATAAAAAATTAAAAACTATGATGAAATTGAAATTTTGCCCACCTTACTTCCCAAAATAGGTAATAAAAGTGATCAAAAAAGTCGTATGTACGCCAAAATAGTACCAATCAAACTGTCACCTCATCCTGCAAAAAATGATTACCTAAGATAATCGCCCAAAAACTGAAAAAACTATGGCTCTCAGAATATGGAGACACTAAAACATGATTTTTTTTGTTTTTGTTTCAAAAATGAAATCATTGTGTAAAACTTACAGAAATAAAAAAAAGTATACATATTAGGTATCGCCGCGTCCGTAATAACCTGCTATATAAAAATATTACATGACCTAACCCCTCAGGTGAATACCGTTAAAAAAAAAAATGTGGAAAAAAAGCGTTTTTTTTTTTTTTGTCACCTTACATCACAAAAAGTGTAATAGCAAGCGATCAAAAAGTCATACGCACCCCAAAATAGTGCCAATTAAACCGTCATCTCATCCCGCAAAAATAATACCCTACCCAAGATATTTGCCCAAAAACTGAAAAAACTATGGCTCTCAGACTATGGAGACACTAAGACATGATTTTTTTTGTTTCAAAAAGGAAATCATTGTGTAAAACTTACATAAATAAAAAAATTGTATACATATTAGGTATCACCGCATCCGTGACAACCTGGTCTATAAAAATATCACATGATCTAATAAAAACGGTGCCAAAATAGCTATTTCTTGTTACCTTGCCTCACAAAAAGTGTAATATAGAGCAACCAAAAATCATATGTACCCTAAACTAGTACCAACAATACTGCCACCCTATCCCGTAGTTTCTAAAATGGGGTCACTTTTTTGGAGTTTCTACTCTAGGGGTGCATCAGGGGGGCTTCAAATGGGACATGGTGTCAAAAAAACCGGTCCAGCAAAATCTGCCTTCCAAAACTGTATGGCATTCCTTTCCTTCTGCACCCTACTGTGTGCCCGTACAGCGGTTTACGACCACATATGGGGTGTTTCTGTAAACTACAGAATCAGAGCCATAAATATTGAGTTTTGTTTGGCTGTTAACCCTTGCTTTGTAACTGAAAAAAAATTATTAAAATTGAAAATTTGCCAAAAAAGTGAAATTTTGAAATTGTATCTCTATTTTCCATTAAATCTTGTGGAACACCTAAAGGGTTAACAAAGTTTGTAAAATCAGTTTTGAATACCTTGAGGAGTGTACAGTCGTGGCCAAAAGTTTTGAGAATTACATAAATATTGGAAATTGGAAAAGTTGCTGCTTAAGTTTTTATAATAGCAATTTGCATATACTCCAGAATGTTATGAAGAGTGATCAGATGAATTGCATAGTACTTCTTTGCCATGAAAATGAACTTAATCCCAAAAAAACCTTTCCACTGCATTTCATTGCTGTCATTAAAGGACCTGCTGAGATCATTTCAGTAATCGTCTTGTTAACTCAGGTGAGAATGTTGACGAGCACAAGGCTGGAAATCATTATGTCAGGCTGATTGGGTTAAAATGGCAGACTTGACATGTTAAAAGGAGGGTGATGCTTGAAATCATTGTTCTTCCATTGTTAACCATGGTGACCTGCAAAGAAACGCGTGCAGCCATCATTGCGTTGCATAAAAATGGCTTCACAGGCAAGGATACTGTGGCTACTAAGATTGCACCTCAATCAACAATTTATAGGATCATCAAGAACTTCAAGGAAAGAGGTTCAATTCTTGTTAAGAAGGCTTCAGGGCGTCCAAGAAAGTCCAGCAAGCGTCAGGATCGTCTCCTAAAGAGGATTCAGCTGCGGGATCTGAGTGCCACCAGTGCAGAGCTTGCTCAGGAATGGCAGCAGGCAGGTGTGAGCGCATCTGCACGCACAGTGAGGCGAAGACTTTTGGAAGATGGCCTGGTGTCAAGAAGGGCAGCAAAGAAGCCACTTTCTCCAAAAAAAACATCAGGGACAGATTGATCTTCTGCAGAAAGTATGGTGAATGGACTGCTGAGGACTGGGGCAAAGTCATATTCTCCGATGAAGCCTCTTTCCGATTGTTTGGGGCATCTGGAAAAAGGCTTGTCCGGAGAAGAAGAGGTGAGTGCTACCATCAGTCCTGTTTCATGCCAACAGTAAAGCATCCTGAGACCATTCATGTGTGGGGTTGCTTCTCATCCAAGGGAGTGGGCTCACTCACAATTTTGGCCAAAAACACAGCCATGAATAAAGAATGGTACCAAAACACCCTCCAACAGCAACTTCTTCTAACAATCCAACAACAGTTTGGTGAAGAACAATGCATTTTCCAGCACGATGGAGCACCGTGCCATAAGGCAAAAGTGATAACTAAGTGGATCGGGGACCAAAACGTTGCCATTTTTGGTCCATGGCCTGGAAACTCCCCAGATCTTAATCCCATTGAGAACTTGTGGTCAATCCTCAAGAGGCGGGTGGACAAACAAAAACCCACTAATTCTGACAAACTCCAAGAGGGTGATTATGAAAGAATGGGTTGCTATCAGTCAGGAATTGGCCCAGAAGTTGATTGAGAGCATGCCCAGTCGAATTGCAGAGGTCCTGAAAAAGAAGGGCCAACACTGCAAATACTGACTCTTTGCATAAATGTCATGTAATTGTCGATAAAAGCCTTTGAAACGTATGAAGTGCGTGTAATTATATTTCACTACATCACAGAAACAACTGAAACAAAGATCTAAAAGCAGTTTAGCAGCAAACTTTGGGAAAACTAATATTTGTGTCATTCTCAAAACTTTTGGCCACGACTGTAGTTTCTTAGATGGGGTCACTTTTATGGAGTTTCTACTCTAGGGGTGCATCAGTGGGGCTTCAAATGGGACATGGTGTCAAAAAAACCAGTCCAGCAAAATCTGCCTTTTAAAAACCATACGGCGCACCTTTCCCTCTACGCCCTACTGTGTGCCCGTACAGTCGTTTATGGCCACATATGAGGTGTTTCTGCACACTACAGAATCGGGGCAATAAATATAGCATTTTGTTTGGCTGTTAACCCTTGCTTTGTTACTGGAAAAAATTTATTAAAATGGAAAATTTGCCAAAAAATTGAAATTCTCAAATTTCATCTCCATTTGCCAATAACTCTTGTGCAACACCTAAAGGGTTAACAAAGTTTGTAAAATCAGTTTTGAATACCTTGAGGGGTGTAGTTTCTTAGATGGGGTCACTTTTATGGAGTTTCTACTCTAGGGGTGCATCAGTGGGGCTTCAAATGGGACATGGTGTCAAAAAAACCAGTCCAGCAAAATCTGCCTTCCAAAAACCATACGGCGCACCTTTCCCTCTACGCCCTACTGTGTGCCCGTACAGTAGTTTACGGCCACATATGGAGTGTTTCTGCAAACTACAGAATCGGGGCAATAAATATAGCATTTTGTTTGGCTGTTAACCCTTGCTTTGTTACTGGAAAAAATTTATTAAAATGGAAAATTTGCCCAAAAATCAAAATTCTGAAATTTTATCACCATTTGCCATTAACTCTTGTGGAACACCTAAAGGGTTAACGACGTTTGTAAAATCAGTTTTGAATACCTTGAGGGGTGTAGTTTCTAGAATGGGGTCATTTTTGGGTGGTTTCTATTATGTAAGCTTCACAAAGTGACTTCAGACCTGAACTGGTCCCTAAAAAGTGGGTTTTGGAAAATTTCAAGATTTGCTTCTAAACTTCTAAGCCTTGTAACATCCACAAAAATAAAATATCATTCCCAAATTGATCCAAACATGAAGTAGACATATGGGGAATGTAAAGTAATAACTATTTTTGTAGGTATTACTATGTATTATAGAGGTAGAGAAATTGAAACTTGGAAATTTGCAATTCTTTACAAATTTTTGGTAAATTTGGTATTTTTTTTATAAATAAAAATGAATTTTTTTTACTTCATTTTACCAGTGTCATGAAGTACAATATATGACGAAAAAACAATCTCAGAATAGCCTGGATAAGTCAAAGCGTTTTAAAGTTATCACCACTTAAAGTGACACTGGTCAGATTTGCAAAAAATGGCCTGGTCCTTAAGGTGAAATAAGGCTGTGTCCCTAAGGGGTTAAATGTCAAAAAATATTTACGATCTCCCTAAAAATGATCCGGCAATTTAACATGGGGTTCAAGATTTTGAATGGAGGAGGCCGCAACAGGTGGGGTCTGAAGGCAGCTCCTGCTGCTGTAGCCTCTCTCCCAATTCCTGCATCATTTGGGCCAGATTATGTACCTGATCTGTGAGGACACGCATAGGGTCCATGGTAATTGGTATGGCCTGTGATTCTGTTACGTAGGAAGGGAAGAGTGCCGCCCTGATTTCCACCCGCACTTCTCTCCCTACCTACTTGCACGGCCCGTCCTAACTGACAGCGTACAACGTGGCGGCCGTCCCTAGCTTAGATACGTGCAGGGGCCTAAAGAGGAAGGAGAAAACCGTAACAGAGTCAAGGAAGCAAAAGTTCAAAGCCAGGAGGTCACGTAGGTACACAGGGAGAAAGCAAAAACAAGGTCAATACAATCCAAAGTCAGAAGCCAAGAGGTCACGTCAAATCCAAGGAGGTCACAAGGTCGAGGTCAAAACTATCTGAGGTCAAAACACACAATAGTCAATATCCAAATACGCAGGTGAGGTTAGCAAAAACCAATCACAGGCAACCTGTGACCAGCAGGCTGCCTGTTTAAATAGTCCTAAGTGGTGAGTCACATCACGTGGCCAGCGTCACGTGACTCACGTTACACAGTCCAATACAGCTGAGCGCTGACTCACCATTATTGGCGCTCAGTTCCCCGGAAGCTTGTTGTCTAGGGGATGGAGGACACTGGCCACGCTGAGGACGCGTGCTGGGCTGGATCCTCCCGCCCCCTGGTTACTGTGGAGACAAGGACGCCGGCCACGTCCCCGCTCTCCCCTACATGCACGGAATGCCAGCGGCGCTGCGAACGGGAAGCACGTCGCCAGCTCCCTGTGATAGGATGCTAGCCTTCAGCATATTTAGAATGCTGAAGTAGCATGGACTCCATGGGTTGAGTACCCAAAATTCCACCCATAATGTTAGTTAAATTTACTTTGTTACCCCAGTCCCTAAACAGTACAGAATTCCCTGAAAAAGATGCAACACATCTTGCATGATAACTGAATATGCGGATGTATGTAGCTAAAACAATAAATGCAAACATTATATATGAACTAAGCTCTCACTTTGATATGATAAAATCAGAGACTCTCAGCCAATATATTTTGATCAAAGAACATCTGTGCCCTCCTACCTGCACCAAGGTGGTCTCAGTCAGGCAGGTCCTATGCTAAACCTACTTATAACGTTGGGCATCTTCGTTTAGGAGAGCAGACCCTGCACATATAATCCTAGTCACCTCTGTGTGCATCAAGCAACCCAATGAGATGAGGAGCACGCACAGCTATATGTACCACCTAATCAAGGTTGCCAGTGGAATAGGCGGGCAAAAGTGCACAAGAATGCTATTCTCAAGATAAAATAGGAGTGCATTCACACATAAAGGTGCCACTCCTTCAAGAGCATATGCACCTTCATGTGTGAATGCGCTCCTATTATCTGGGGAGTAGCATTCTTGTGCACTTTTGCCCCTCCTATCTCACAGGCGACCTTGATTAAGGCCTCATGCACACGGCCGTTGCCTGGCCGTGAACGTATTGCAGCCCGCAAACAGCGGGTCCACAATATGCAGGCATCGGCCGTGTGCTCTCCGCATAACAGATGCAGACCCATTCACTACGGAGTGCTTCCGTGGTGTTTCTGCCCGTGCCTCCGTACCGCAAAAAAATAGAACATGTTCTATTTTTTTACATTGCAGACAGATCACGGACCCATTCAAGTTGAATGGGTCTTGATCCATCCCGGCCGCTGCACGGATGTTGCCTGTGCATTGGGGACTGCAAATTGCGGTCCCCAATGCACGAAACGGCCGCACAATGGCCGTGTGCATGAGGCCTAAGGTGGTACATATATCTGTGTGTGCTCCTCCTCTCATTGGCTGCTTAATGCACACACAGGTAACTGGGAGCAGCATTATTTTCTGTGATTTTCCTATACAGATTTTCCCTCCCAGAATTCCAGAGGAGCATGTATGGCCTATAAGTCTCCTCACACTGATTAAGGTGCTCTCTCCCTAAGGAGAGTTAGTTCCCCCCTTGCTCGGACACAGGCCTCCTACCCAGTTAAGCCAGTACTCTCTGCTCTGCACTGACGAGGGGCAATCACCCCGAAACAGCTGTCTGCAGATGAGGTGCTGGCTTATTTAATATCCAAGTCTCAAGGCTTATTTTAAGAGCTGAATATTGACTTATAGGATAGCTGCCTTACATCTGGTGGCATTAGAGGTAAAGCTTGTTTAGAGCTCATTTGCATTTCTTCCCTTTTGGAAATTTAAAATGTTTAACAAAAACTATTGAAATAGAAAGAGTTTACATTAGGGCAGCAGCATAAAATTGTCACAAATTGGTCTCTCAAGGATCAATTTATTGGTCAAACAAGTCCTTCTGTTTCCCTCTTGCTCTTTTGTGGTTGAATAGTTATCCTGATTTAGACAATCACCATTTGTGAAAGGTATCCCCTAATGATAAATTGTCACAGGATGTCCTTCTGTTAGGGCATACAGTATGATCTGTGAGGGTATCTAGCAGCACCGCTTCGGTTCCCCTGCAGCCCTATCACAGTGGAGATTAGTATTATATCCATGTAATACACAGATTTGCATGGTCCTCCAAATAAAGAGTGGCTTGTGAACATGGGACCCCCTCTATTAAAGGAATATTCCATGTCTCCCAATCCCTGACCTGCCTGTTAAGGTAGCCTATGGCCAATGCAGCAAGCGGTCACCTCTCCATTCATTCTCTGCCAGGATGCAGTGGCCAGGGGCGGCACCTGTTCTCAAAATTCAGGGGGATACCCTTAGCAACATGTACAGTGCTGCCCATAATTATTCATACCCCTGGCAAATTTTGACTTCGTAACTTTTATTCAACCAGCAAGTAATTTTTTGATGGGAAATGACATAGGTGTCTCCCAAAAGATAATAAGACGATGTACAAGAGGCTATATTGTGGGCGAAAAACATTTCTCAGCTTTTATTTACATTTGAGCAAAAAGTGTCCAGTCCAAAATTATTCATACCCTTCTCAATAATCAATAGAAAAGCCTTTATTGGCTATTACAGCAATCAAACGCTTCCTATAATTGCAGACCAGCTTTTTGCATGTCTCCACAGGTATTTTTGCCCATTTATCTTTAGCAATGAGCTCCAAATCTTTCAGGTTGGAGGGTCTTCTTGCCATCACCCTGATTTTTAGCTCCCTCCACAGATTCTCAATTGAATTCAAGTCTGGACTCTGGCTGGGCAACTCCAAAACGTTAATGTTGTTGTCTGCTAACCTCTTCACCATTCACTATTTCTTCACCACTTTTGCTGTGTGTTTTGGGTCATTGTCATGCTGAAATGTCCACTGGTGCCCAAGGCCAAGTTTCTCTGCAGACTGCCTGATGTTGTCGTTGAGAATCCTCATGTATTGTTCTTTTTTCATGGTGCCGTTTACTGTAATTAGGTTCCCTGGTCCATTGGCTGAAAAACACCCCCAAAGCATTAGGTTCCCACTACCATGTTTGACAGTGGGGATGGTGTTCTTTGGGTTGAAAGCTTCTCCTTTTTTATGCCAAATGAAGGAAACATCATTGTGACCAAACAATTAAATTTCTGTTTCATCTGACTATAACACAGAAGACCAGAAGTCTTCTTTTTTGTCCAGATGAGCTTTTGCAAAGGCCAAGCAAGCTTTTGTGTGCCTTATCTGAAGAAGTGGCTTCCTCCTTAGTCTGCATCCGTGGAACCCAGCAGTGTGCAGTGTCCGTTGGATTGTCTGCCTTGAGACATTGCCACCAGCAGAGCCCAGATTCACCAGGATGGCCTTGGTGGTGATCCCTGGATTCTTTTTCACCTCTCTAACTATCCTCCTGGCCAGCACAGGTGTCACTTTTGGCTTCCGACCAGGTCCTCTGATATTTTCCACAGTGCGGAACATCTTGTATTTTTTGCTCAAATGTAAATAAAAGCTAAGAATTTTTTCCCCCCACAATAATGCCTCTGTAAACATTGTCTTATTATCTTTTGGGAGACAGCTATGTAATTTCCCGTCAAAAAATTACTTGCTGGTTGAATAAAAGTAACTTTAAGTCAAAATTTGCCAGGGGTATGAATAATGTTATTAGGGGCTGCAAATAATACACTAATATACAGAATTTGCCATTCTTAGTGAAGAATATGTTATGTAAATGCACAAGGATATTAATAGCACACAGGGGAATATATCATATATCGTACTTCAGATGCTCTGTCCATGAAGAAATATTGGTCTATTTACTTTATGTAGAATCTAATCAAGCTCCGTAATACAACTAATGTACGTCTGGAATTAAATGGGTTTCTGCTTTGAGTTATCTGAGACTTGGAGGTTTTGTATTAGAGGTTATTGCTAGCCACAAGCATTAGTAGGGCAATGCTACATTTATCCAGCCAGGACATTCTTCAGTGTTCAGCAGTTATCATCTATTTTACACTAAGTTCTAAGTAGATTTACATGCATACAGTTCATTCATAGAAAGTAAAAAGTTAATGCCTAGTGTTGTATTTGTAATGAGAAACAGACCCTAGTAGCAAAGGATTGCCTTCAAATGGGATGGTCTTCTACTGGAACTTTGGGGCCCAGTATTGTGTCATAGCGTATGCCCAAAATCTTCTGCCAGTCTGACCTTGGTAATGGCCAATAATCATTTATGAACATTTTCAACTAGATATTTATAGATGGATACAATATACAACCCGAATTCCAAAAAAGTTGGGATCCTATGTAAAATGTAAATAAAAAAACAATTCAATGATTTGTAAATATCATAGACCCATATTTTATTCACAGTAGAACATAGAACACATAACACATGTTGACAGTGAGACATTTTACCATTTAATGAAAAAAATTAACTCATTTAGAACTTGATGGCAGCAATGCATCTCAAAAAAGTTTGGACAGGGTCATGTATACCATTGTGTAACATTCCTTAAGGGGTTGTCTCACTTCGGCAAGTGGAATCTATTATGTAGATGCAGTTAATACAAGACACTTCCTAATGTACTGTGATTGTCCATGTTTCTTTCTTTGCTGGCTGAATTTATTTATCTATCACATTATACACTGCTCGTTTCCATTGTTACGACCACCCTGCAATCCATCAGTGGTGGTCGTGCTTGCACACTATAGGAAAAAGCACCAGCCTATATGCGCTCCCACCAGAGAGACCAGTGCTTTTTCCGATAGTGAGCAACCACGACCACTGCTGCTGGAATACAGGGAGGTCATAACCATGGAAACAAGCAGTGTATAATGTGATGGAAAAATGAATCCAGCAGGGGACTTCCTGTTCCGGCGCTGAGATGGAAGGCGAGGAGTGAGTGAGCTCCGTCCATCCCTCACCTATAACAAGCTCCGGACGCTGTATACCGGCAGAGTGGGAGTCGGGTTTGTGTTCCCGACCTCTCAAGCTTGCCCTGCAAGAGATCCATGGACAGATACCTGCTCCGGAGCGGTAAAAAGCTAATACGGAGTGGCGCTACACAGGCCGACAGCAACCGACAGCAAGGTAACAGGCAAGATGGAGGATCAAGTTCCCGCGTCTCCGTCGAGCGCGGTTGAAAGTGTCATAGATGCCTTACCTGACTCGCCACTCGGTGATACATCGGAGGGGGCCAGAATAAATTATAAATCACTGGCAATAGAAGTGGCCAGACACCTGGCACCGGATATCAAGGAGACGCTCTCCAAAACACTGGCGGCGTCCCTACAGCAGCTGCATGAGACTGTGGGGCAGCATGAGGTGTGCCTAGTGGATCTAGGACAGCGATGTACAGCATTAGAGGAGGAGAATTCTAAGTCTAACCTGGCCATTCAGGAGCTTCAGAATCACAACATCATACTGAAAGACCGTCTTGAGGACTTAGAGAACCGTTCCAGGCGGAACAATTTGAGGCTCCTGGGTTTACCTGAGGGGGTGAAAACACAGGCCCTCAAAGAAATATGTGAATTTGACCTACCAAGGGCCCTAGGGCTGGATGGAAAGCACAAAGTAGAGCGTGCACACCGGATCGGAACGCCACCAGACCTAAGTAATTCACCTGGCCGGGGCAGCAACAACCCAACGCAGAGACCCCGTCCAGTAATCATGAGGTACCTGGACTATTGCGATAAAGAGGCGATTCTTAGAGCATACAGAGCCAGGAGAGGCCCCTTGAGAATTAAGGGGCAGGTAATATTGTTATTTGCGGACTATTCTGCTCAAGTAGCGAAACAACGGAGAGAATTTAGAGGTCTTTGCTCAGCTTTGTACCGCTGTCAGATCAAGTTCCAGTTGCAATACCCGGCTACGTTGAGAGTGGCCATGCCAGATGGAACTTCTGCCGTTTTTAGTGATCCCTTAGTGGCGACGGAATCCCTGCAAGATCTACTGACCGCTGAAGATGCAAGGGACTTGGCTGACCGGGGAAGGGGTAATTATAAAAGTTGGGTCCGATCAAGTAGTCCGGAGGAGAAACATCTTCCTCAGAGAGATCGTGGTCGTAGAGGCGGAGAACAGCCTCCGGGAAGAGGCCGAGTGCTACGGGCCAGTTAAGGACTCTGGATAAGCCTGATGTAGTCGACTGTAATGTAATGTTGGCATAAGGGAAAGTGGGGTAATGATGTTAAATTATCACGTGCTCGGATGCTAAAAGGTTTAATATGTTTAAAAAGTGTTCCATTAGAACCAAACCACTAATTTCTTATAGGAATGTGTAGGTCGCTAATGCCACAAGGTAGAAGCTGTGTTATAATGCAATAACAGGTATATACACAGTTGGTGGGGGGTGGATGTGCCTTGGCAGCTCAGAAAAAAGGAAGTCTTAATAATAGAAAGTGTATATGGTGTGAGGAGGAGTTGGTTTAACTGTTGGTGTTGACTGTCATAGTACTGCAGTTATTTTTGAAAGGGGGGTGGGGTTCTAGTTTTATTTGCTGAAGATCTGTTGTTCTATTTCCCAGAGAAGCATATTCTAATCAAATAGGAGATAAGGATCTTGAGCTGGTATAGCACTTAGGAGGCTAGGAGTATGAAAGTCATTTCCTGGAACGTTAAGGGCCTAAGATCACCCCATAAGAGATGGATGGTGCTGCGTCACCTGAAAAAGACCGACCCAGATATAGTACTACTCCAGGAAATGCACCTTGCAGCAAAAGATTTCACAAGGATAAACAAATTGTGGGTTGGGAAAGTATATGGATCGGCCTCGGTTGAAAAAAAAGCTGGGGTATTAATCCTAATTAACAAGAATCTAAATTGTCAGGTTCTAGGATCTTTTTCGGATGAAGGGGGGCGTCTTATCCAAATCCAGGTTGAGATCCAAGGAACACATTATAGCATCTATAATGTGTATGGCCCCAACAAAAACAATGGGAAGTTTTTTAAAGATCTAGAATCCAAGTTACTGACAGATCCCTGCGAGAATAAAATAGTGGGGGGGGGGGGATTTCAATACGGTGGCGAGAGAGGCGGAGAATAGGCAACGCAGTAACTCCTCAAAGACAGCTATTAGCAACCATGACAGAGCATTGGGTAGACTGATGGAGGGGGTGGTATTGGTTGATCCATGGCGCCAATTGCATCCTGATGAGAGATCTTATTCTTTTTATTCTCACTCGCAAGATTCATGGTCACGTATAGACTATATACTGACCAGCTCTAATCTGATGAGAAGAGTGGAAAAGGCTGCAATTGGCGACCTGGTGATATCAGATCACTCCCCAATCTGGATACAAGTGAGAGATACTTACCCCAAGGGATCCGACTACCTGTGGAGATTTCCCTCAAACCTGGTAACAAACGAAGATTTTACTAATAAACTGATTGCATGGTGGGAGGAATACATGGGTTCATATAGATTCTCCTGAGCTATTGTGGAGCGCCTCTAAAGCAGTTATACGGGGGAAAATTATGAGCTACGTTTTTGGGCTCCGGAAACAATCTCAAGCTAAATTTGAGCAAACAAGTTTATTAGTGAGAGAATCCTACCAGGAGTACAGGAGGAACTCCACAGCCCTCAATAGACAAAAGTGGATAGATGCTAGAGGAGCTTTTGAAGCTAATGAAAAAAACAGGGAGATACTAAATAATACTAGGCTGACGGCAACGTTGCACAAGTTTGGTAATAAATCTGGGCGCCTTATGGCTAATCTTGCTAAAGGCAGACGAGCCCCTCAGTTCATAACTGGTCTCAAGGAGCAAAAAGGACAAGTGGTCACTGACCCTTCTAGGATTAATTCAATGCTAGGTGAATATTATGAGAAATTATATCAGGATGCTACTAAACCGGATCTTAAGGGTTCTCTTTTGGAAAAGGTTAAATTACCATGTCTTAATACGGAACAATTACAACTTCTTAATAGAGAGATAGGTCTTGAAGAACTTCAATCTGTCATCAAGAAATTGAGCAATGCTAAAGCACCGGGCCCAGATGGGTACCCGGGGGAATACTATAAAACATTACTAGGTCAGGTATCACCGATCTTACTACAATGGTATAATAATGTATTACAGGGAAAAGCATCCCCAGATCAGGAAAACACCTCCTATATCAAGTTACTTCCCAAGCCGGGTAAAGACCTTTTATCACCAGGGTCCTATAGACCGATCTCATTAATCAATGTGGATACCAAAATCCTATCAAAGATTATTGCGGACCGTTTGGCGGTTATATTACCATCACTCATTGGTAAAGAACAGGTGGTATTTGTACAGGGTCGTTCAGCGGTAACAAACCTTCGTACGGTATTGACGGTCCAAGATAGAGTTCGCCATTGACCGCGACCGGGGGAAGCTCCAGCCATGCTCACCTTAGATGCTGAAAAGGCTTTTGATAATGTGAGATGGGCATGGCTGGAGGCAGTGCTGGATAGGATGGGGTTCTCGGGGGCGTTTAGGGTTTTCCTCACACAATTATATAGATTACCGAGGGCACGGATATCTACTCCAGGTTTCTTGTCCAAGCCCTTCTATCTCCAAAAAGGGACACGCCAGGGGTGCCCCTTATCACCCCTTTTGTTTAACCTTTCCATTGAACCACTAGCTAGGTTTTTAAGTTAGTCAGATCTATATGAAGGAATAAAGATTGGAAATAGGCAACTGAAGGTCGCATTATTCGCAGATGACATAATGCTATTCATAGCCAATCCTAGAAAACACATAGAAAAAAAAAATTTCAGGCTCTGAATCACTTTGGCTCCTATTCGGGGTATAGATTGAATGCGTCAAAATGCGAGATGTTGGCCTTATCCCAGAGTGATGCGGGGGGATATCAGATACCAAAGCACTTGAATATAACAAAAGCGAAAGGGAGTATTAAGTATCTGGGCATTTATGTTGGCAGAGAGCCGCATTCATTATATACCTTGAATTTTCCCTCTCTCATAGCTAAGATAGTGCAAGAACTGGATAGATGGCAGGGTTTGCCACTAAATTTGGTAGGTAGATGCCATCTCATTAAAATGATGAGTATGTCCAAGCTTTTATATCCACTTCAGACTATCCCGCTTCTTATTCGACACGCAGATATTCAATTACTGGAAAGTAGATTCATCCGCTTTCTATGGCAGGGGAAAAGGCCTAGAATCTCACTGGACAAATTAAAGCTAAGGAGGAAGGAGGGTTGAACTTTCCGGATATCAGAGGCTACAACTTAACGTGTTTAAGCAGGCACATCTTAGACTGGGTTAATGGGACGAGTTACTATTTAAACTTAACCTTGGAGCGGGAGTTGGTGCGGCCCTGGAATCTGGTTGCTTTACTACATGCCAAGAGGCCCAATTTACCGGGTTATGTTAAATCCTCTCTCATAATAAGGGACACGATGTTAGCCTGGAAAGCCCTTAGAACCCATTTCCATCTCCCATACCAGATATCCAAGCACTTACCTTTACGGGGGAACCCATCATTTCGGTCTGGTAATGAAAATGCATTTTTCAAAGAATGGGCCCTTAAGGGGCTGAATAAAATAGGGGATTTGTTTCACGAGTCGGAGGGGAGATGGGCAACGTTGCAGGAATTAATGCATTTATCAGTGTTAAAACGAAGAGGTCATTGTCGATGTTACACCATGTGTTGAGGGGATAGATGGAGAACTAAATATCCCAAAGGAATTTTTAAAAAATGGGCCAAAGAATTAGAGGTGGTGGAGATTCATGAAACAATTTGGTCAGGGATATCAGCAATGCGCAAGGCCATAATAAATGAAACATGGAGAGAAACACATGTAAAAATTCTGCACCATGCTATATATGGATTTGATATCCCTAGTTCTCCGTCTAGTCCAGGGAGACTTACAGCTTGCCCTAAGTGCGACACCCCCAAGACAAATCTATATCATGGTTTGTGGAAATGCTCAAAGTTAGGTGGGTACTGGAAAGAAATCGGCCAGATGTTGGGGAAGATTAGCAAAATACGTGCTGCTGTCACGCCATCGGCAGCAATATTACATTGTGAAGCTAAGAATCATTCAGATGCCCAAATCTTAGGGGAAAAGGAAGATGATCTTTTATGGGTCATAAACTATTTATGGTTGCTAAAAGGTGTTTACTCCAGTTTTGGCTATCAACCGAGGTCCCCACTATTGCAATAGTGGTAGCCCAAATGGGTAACTTATTCCATTTGGAATGGCTGGAGGCATTAAACTGCAAAGAGGTGCTTGGACAGCGTTTATTTCGGACATGGAAACTGTATATTTTGTCATATGTTCCAAACACAGAGTTCATGAAAATTATGAGCCCATTCAGACTGACAGCATGGTATCTAAAAGAAGAATTAAGGGGAGGTCTAGGTCCATTGCAAGTAACCAGATAAGTTCCAGATGCCACCTTCAGACTCATATAGAGGCCAATCATTTGTGTGATCGGAAGGGGTAGTAATGATAGAACTTCCTAGGGATATTTCCAGGACAACGGATCTTCATCAGATGGGTTGGGGGGAGGGGGAGAGGAGATCAGGGGATATACTATCTTAATGGGGGTGGAGGGGGGGGGAGAAAATTGAAAATGAGATTCTGAATGTACTGTTATGATTTGATTTCTACTATACTTTGATGTAATGCAATGATGAAAGAAGGATAATGTTATACCTTCGAATTGCCTGATATGTGTAATTTGCTTGTCATTGTATGGAATCTCTTAAACTTAATAAAAAGATATTTGAAAAAAAAAAAAAAATGAATCCAGCAGGCAAAGGAAGCAATATGGAGATTTACAATACATTAGTAAGTGCCTTGTTTAACCTTCCTCTACATAATAAATGCCACTTGCTGAAGTGAGAAAACCCCTTTAACAACAGTCCCTAAACATCTGGGAAGTGAGGAGACCAATTGCTGGAGTTTTGGGGAGGAGTGTTGTCCGATGTAGGATTCTAGCTGCTGAACAGTCAATGCTGTTGTGATGGATGCAGTATGTGGTTTAGCATTTCGTTGCGGAAATATGCAGGGCCTTCCTAGAAAGAGGCATCTGGATGGAAGCATAAGTTGTTCTAAAACCTCTATATACTGTTCAGCATTAATAGTGCCTTTCCACATGTGTAAGCTGCCCATGACCTAGGCACTAATTTCATACCATCAGAGATGCAGGCTTTTGAGCTGTTCACTGATAACAAGCTGGATGGTCCCTCTACTCGAGTCCGCAGAACACGGCATTCATGGTTTTCTAAAATAATTTCAAATTTTGACTCCTCTGACTACAGAACAGTTTTCCATTTTGCCTCAGTCCATTTTAAATGAACTTTGGTTCAGAGAAGCTGGTGGCATTTCTGGATCTTGTTGACATATGGTTTCTTCTTTGAATGATATAAATTTAACTTGTATGTGTAGACTGCACGGACAATGATTTATGGAAGTGGTCCCGAGCCCATGCAGTGATTTACAGTACAGAATCATGCCTGTATTTTAATGCAGCACTGTCTGAGGGACCATAAATCACGAGTATCCAATATTGACCATTGGCCTTGTCCCTTGCAAACATAGATTTCCCCAGATATTTGGAATCTTTTGATGATAATATGCGCTATAGATGGTGGGATTTTCAAAGCCTTCACAATTTTACGTTGAGGAACATTTTTCTGAAATCCACTCCACAGTTTTTCACAGATTAATGAACCTCTGCACATCATTTACACCCAGTCATGTGCATGTAACTTAGTACCCAATTGCTCCTCCAACTGTTTTTAATTAGTACCACTTACTTTTCCAGCCTTTTGTTGCCCCTGTCCCATCTTAATTTTAGATGTTTTGTTGCCATCAAGTTCTAAATTAGTTAATTGTTTCATGAAATAGTAACATATCTCACTTTTAACATCTGATAAGTGTTCTATGATATACTGTAAATAAATTATGGGTCTACGAGATTTGAAAATCATTGCATTGTTTTTATTTACATTTATTTCCATTTTACACAGTGTCCCAACCTTTTTTGGAATTGAGGTTGTATAATAAGAAAGTGCAAGACATGTAAAGGAAATCATCCTGAAGGTTGTCATTTGGACACATTATTCAGTTCATCAAAATGCAAAAGGCAAGCTTGAATCAATTTTCACGAGCCACTTATAGGATTATTAGAATTCTATTTCTGTATATATCCTTATATGGTTTATTGAAAACATTGGCATACTGATTTCAGAGCTAGTGCAATCCTATGTGTACAGTATATGATTCCTCTTAAAGTAGTCTTCTTTAAAATGATAGTAATGGTCTTTTCCCGAACATAGATAGCTACACTGTAGATTTGCACAGAAACAGTAAACTGTATGAGCACCAGTGTAGCCTCCTTTCTATTGTTAGTAAGATGTCATTACTTCTGCTCTTAATGTAGCTGCAATCCTGTGTATACTAAACCACTGCCTGCCACCTGTTATTAAACCTGAAATACATGATGGGTGTCAACCTCCTACAGCATGCTGGGAAATTTGTAAGTCATCTTATAAAATACATAAAAAAAGAGAGCTCTAGAGGTGATAGATAGACCAAAAAGATAGATAGATAGATAGATACAAAAAAGAAAAAGAAAAACTGCAGCATTTCCAATGTGGTGGAAGAAAAATTAAGTCCTTTATTCACCCATGTGAAGTCTCAGTCTGCTTACTGGGACCGTTATCAAGCATTGCTTGATAACGGTCCCAGCAAGTGGACTGAAATGTCGCACGGGTAAATAAAGGACTTCATTTTTCTTTCACCACATTGGAAGTGCTGCAGTTTTTATTTTTTTTGTATACATTTGGACGGTTGGTTACGTCGGTTACGTCTGTACTGCTGGCACTCCAGACTGAAGTAACGGTTAGTGCTGCCTTGGATTTTCTTTTTTTATAGATAGATAGATAGATAGATGAAAAATAATGTACAGTATATTCTTACAATTGAGTACATGTGATTAAAGATGGTGCTCCAAGGATAAACGACGTGTAATATGTACCAGAACAAGATTTTATGAGCTTGTTTATATAGTTATGATATATATCGTATTTTTCGTTTTATAAGACGCACTTTTTTTCCCTCCAAAGTGGAGGGGAAAAGTCACTGCGTCTTATAAAACGAATAGAACTAAAATTAGGTGGCTCAGGAGCTCTCACTAACAACTCCTGAGCCTGCCATTAAACTGTTGGGCGGGCTGGCGGCTTCACTAAAGGCTTCTGCAGCTTCCTTTACAAGACTGCACCAGGGATTGTCGGGCCGGCGGCTTCACTTATTGTGCTCCGCTGCTGCCAGCCCGCCCGCTATTATAGTAAACTGAACTGAATTTTCTCCTGGTCTGGAGATTTCAGAGACTTCCACTTCTGTTTTACCTCTTGAATCAGTAACTCTGGGCTTGTCTCCTCCCTTTTGACAATGTCCGCTTCTTGTATGAATTCAGGAAAGAAGCTCAGGACTTGCAGCTGGCTGCACAGCATCTAATGCTTTCTGCGTCGCTCCATGGAATCATCCACCAGGACTGGCTGGGATCTCGCATCACCTTCTTTACGCCGCACGTCCAGACTCCAGACAAGGGCGGTTAGAGAGGGAATCCAAAAACCCTCCGCCATCCTGTCACTGCTTCCTGCTCCGAACTACTTGTCTGGACGTGCGGTGTAAAGAAGAAGGTGATGGCGAGATCCCAGCCAAAGTCCTGGTGGATGATTCCATGGAGCGACGCAGAAAGCATTAGATGCTGTGCAGCCAGCTGCAAGTCCTGAGCTTCCTTCCTGAATTCAAGCGGACAAAACGGAGGAGACAAGCCCAGAGTTACTGATTCAAGAGGTAGAAGAGGTAAAACAGAAGTGGAAGTCTCTGAAATCTCCATACCAGGAGAAGGGGAATGAACCGTTGGGCGGGCTGGCAGCTTCAATGAATGCGCTCTGCTGCCGCCAGCCCGGACTTCTTTAGTCCTGCTGATTAGTGGTGATGCCCTCACCTCCATCAGCTTCCTTCCAATTTCCCGCTGTACCCAGCTCTGCTCCTGCTGTGTACAGCGGTTTTGAGTACCCAGTCCCCGGGTGAGTGGAGCTCAGGGCAATATAAAAATGACTGCAAATGTGTCTATGACTACAACCCCCCCCCCCCCTTCCTTCCCCCCTCATCCATAGGTATCCACCCAGATACTGCAGTATATGAGTGGATTCCTATGGATGAGGGGGGTTATAGTCATATTTAATATAAACACTGTCCAGGGACTGTTCTGTAATTGTCATGTGTTTATATTAAATATGACTATAACCCCCCTCATCCATAGGAATCCACGCATGTGCTGCAGTATATGAGTGGATTTCTATGGATGAGGGGGGTTATAGTCATATTTAATATAAACACATGCCAATTACAGATCCCTGGATAGTGTTTCTATTTAATCTGACTATAACTCCCCTCATCCTTGAGAATACACCAATGTACAGTACCTACAGTACATCAGTGTATTCTCTAGGATGATGGGGGTATAATCACATAAGTGTCATCCATAGATCCCTCATAACAGTGCGTCATCCACAGATCCCCTCCATAGAAGTGTCATCCACAGATCACCCATAATAGTGTCATCCACAGACCACCATTAGTTTAAAACCCACCAAAAGCACACCTTTTGGTTAAAAATATTTATTTTCTAATTTTCCTCCTCAAAAACCTAGGTGCGTCTTATAAACAGGTGCGTCTTATAAAGCGAAAAATACGGTATTCCAAAAACTGGGTAGCTAATTTTTCAAGACTAGAGTTTCATATGCCAGTCATCACCAGCTTTGCATTAATCTTAATAAATTAGACACATATCTGGCCCTCCATGTATGGCATATATTTGAGCTATAAATTATGTTTTCAGAAAAGTGGCAAGCATGGTGCAAAAGCTAAAACAAAATCACACAAATTGCTTGCACAAAAATGTATGATTTTTACCACAATAACTACCAACACATCTTTGATAAAATCTCCACTATGATATCATCTCAAGAAAATGTTCTGTAGGACAACAATATAATAAATGCAAATGAGTAAAATATTACAATTGTTCTACATTTATAACTGGTTCTGCAGTACAAAGTTAGTATTCATCACAGGTTTGCGTTTAGTAAGACTTATCTATACCATTTTATGGAGTATGTAATAAATGCGTATATCTATTTGCATCCTATGCTTCCTTATGGGACCGTACTAGGAATATCACCAGTACTTAAAAGAGAGCTCTTTTAACCCCTACCCATATGTCCTATTAGAGAAGTAGGTCCAGGTTAAATAGCCCCTTTAATTAAAGAATCAAACGGGGTTTGCTCATACAGGGAGTGCAGAATTATTAGGCAAGTTGTATTTTTGAGGATTAATTTTATTATTGAACAACAACCATGTTCTCAATGAACCCAAAAAACTCATTAATATCAAAGCTGAATATTTTTGGAAGTAGTTTTTAGTTTGTTTTTAGTTTTAGCTATTTTAGGGGGATATCTGTGTGTGCAGGTGACTATTACTGTGCATAATTATTAGGCAACTTAACAAAAAACAAATATATACCCATTTCAATTATTTATTTTTACCAGTGAAACCAATATAACATCTCAACATTCACAAATATAAATTTCTGACATTCAAAAACAAAACAAAAACAAATCAGTGACCAATATAGCCACCTTTCTTTGCAAGGACACTCAAAAGCCTGCCATCCATGGATTCTGTCAGTGTTTTGATCTGTTCACCATCAACATTGCGTGCAGCAGCAACCACAGCCTCCCAGACACTGTTCAGAGAGGTGTACTGTTTTCCCTCCTTGTAAATCTCACATTTGATGATGGACCACAGGTTCTCAATGGGGTTCAGATCAGGTGAACAAGGAGGCCATGTCATTAGATTTTCTTCTTTTATACCCTTTCTTGCCAGCCACGCTGTGGAGTACTTGGACGCGTGTGATGGAGCATTGTCCTGCATGAAAATCATGTTTTTCTTGAAGGATGCAGACCTGTACCACTGCTTGAAGAAGGTGTCTTCCAGAAACTGGCAGTAGGACTGGGAGTTGAGCTTGACTCCATCCTCAACCCGAAAAGGCCCCACAAGCTCATCTTTGATGATACCAGCCCAAACCAGTACTCCACCTCCACCTTGCTGGCGTCTGAGTCGGACTGGAGCTCTCTGCCCTTTACCAATCCAGCCACGGGCCCATCCATCTGGCCCATCAAGACTCACTCTCATTTCATCAGTCCATAAAACCTTAGAAAAATCAGTCTTGAGATATTTCTTGGCCCAGTCTTGACGTTTCAGCTTGTGTGTCTTGTTCAGTGGTGGTCGTCTTTCAGCCTTTCTTACCTTGGCCATGTCTCTGAGTATTGCACACCTTGTGCTTTTGGGCACTCCAGTGATGTTGCAGCTCTGAAATATGGCCAAACTGGTGGCAAGTGGCATCTTGGCAGCTGCACGCTTGACTTTTCTCAGTTCATGGGCAGTTATTTTGCGCCTTGGTTTTTCCACACTCTTCTTGCGACCCTGTTGACTATTTTGAATGAAACGCTTGATTGTTCGATGATCACGCTTCAGAAGCTTTGCAATTTTAAGAGTGCTGCATCCCTCTGCAAGATATCTCACTATTTTTGACTTTTCTGAGCCTGTCAAGTCCTTCTTTTGACCCATTTTGCCAAAGGAAAGGAAGTTGCCTAATATTTATGCACACCTGATATAGGGTGTTGATGTCATTAGACCACACCCCTTCTCATTACAGAGATGCACATCACCTAATATGCTTAATTGGTAGTAGGCTTTCGAGCCTATACAGCTTGGAGTAAGACAACATGCATAAAGAGGATGATGTGGTCAAAATACTCATTTGCCTAATAATTCTGCACTCCCTGTATAGAGGTAAAACAGACCAAATAGCTGCAATAAAATGTCATTCCAATATGGTAGCTTAATAAAAAAATGTATATACTATTATAACTTATACATGTTGTTTTAGGTCAGTCTTGTCTGCTATACTATAAAATTCATTTTGAGGAGTAGTTTCATTCTGCCCACGTCCTCTCATACCTCCTCAGCAGGCTGCCACCACAACGGTGTTCATTTCGTATAATGCTTACTTGCCCTGTTTAATGATAAGTCATGTATTACGTAACATTTGTTCCTTGTTAATGCTGCCAGCCAAAGTCTGAAAACAAGTTCTGCCTGTACCAGGAAAAAACATCAAACTTCTGAGAAGAAAAATTAAAATTTCAACTACAAATTGATGTATTTGCCCAAGTCCCCACTCAAACATATACCCTTTTACTTGTGG
Organism: Bufo bufo; assembly: GCF_905171765.1. Classification (NCBI taxonomy): domain Eukaryota; kingdom Metazoa; phylum Chordata; class Amphibia; order Anura; family Bufonidae; genus Bufo; species Bufo bufo. Next base: position 568,371,650 of record NC_053389.1, on the reverse strand, counting down.
TCTGAAAACTTGTTATGCAGATGAAATCATATGGACATTGTTATTACCAGCGGGTAAGAACCTGCCGTCCCACGTGACCAACTCCCTCTGAGGGCGATGTCTGAGCACAACCCTTGTTCTTTACACGATACCTCTGATGGTGAGGAGAGACTTTCTTGAGGGGAGTACCAGATGCTACCTCAGAGGGGAATTGGAACACTCAGTACTTGAGTGTGAACCCACTGGACTGACCTCCAGGTGACACAATACTCCCAATGGATGGTGGGAGGCCAAAGGCTGACTGATGCATAGTTAGGGTACGAAGGCAGAAGTCGGGGCAGGCGGCAATCAGGCAAAGTCTGTAAAATGTAATCCAAAGTCCAGTACACAGAATGACAAGAAACAGCAGAACACCTTAGCTCAAACAGGAAACTAGACTAGCTAGGAACCTAATTTCTCAGGCACCTCCCAGTTAAAGGAGGCGCCTTTAAATACACATTGCAGACCAGTCATAGGCTGGGAAAGATAGAGGGCATGTGCACGCTGCCTCAAAAAAGGAGGAGAGACATGTCTGCAGATGCCCTAAAAAACAGTACAGGACTCTGAGACAGAGCGCAAGCTCCGCTCAGAGCTGGAAGGTGGATGCCAGATACTACATGGCTGGACCCATGCAAGCAAGGAAGGAATTGCCAGCATGGGTGTATACAACAGTTGAGCTACCCCCTGCCCGTGCTTGTTAGCACGTGGCAGCAGGAGGAAGTGAAGGAGCCCGATGCTCGTGACTGCCTGTAGGGGCAGCAGTGGAGGCATGGAGCACTGGGCTAACAGACATTGTTAGAACCTCTGAGATGTTTTAACTAATGCAAGTTTTTGCATTTGTGGTTAATGACATTGACATGTACAGTTCTGGAAATAGTAGTTTTTTCCTGGATATCATCTATTATGGTTTCTAATCATATTGTAACAAAGGAAACTGTTAAGCACTGTTTCTAATTTATTATAGTATTCAGTTGAAGCGCTGCTTTTGCTATGCTGAGAAAGAATATGTAAATCATTGGGGGGGGTGGAGAGAGCCAGGTCCTCAGGAATATCACGACTTATCGGCTTGCTCTGTATATTGAACAGAACAAGCACTGGAGATGTTCAGTACAAGATTTTAGCAAAATAGTTGGTTTTACAAATCTCATCCACGTTGCTTGTACTGTAAACAGAGCATTTATGCCATGTGTGGTTGTATCCTGACAGTATATTCTTGCTTAGATACAAGTTATAACTGTGTTAATAGGAATTGCTATATGAGGTCTCCACCACCTTCACCTGAAATAGTGATGTGTTTTACCGGCTATTCTCCATCATATCTGATGCTTATATTTTGAGCACATGGCTGTTGGCTAATTGAACACTTACATTTGTGTGTATAGAAAATGCTGAAACAAAATCACAGAAATATAGTGGCCAATATGGGGGAACTGCTCAAACCCCAAACACTGTAGCGTGTTTCTCATTGGGGAGCAGTCCCACCGCATGTGGACCGCAGCAAACGACCATCTCCAGCAAAAAATGCGTACAATGGAGGATGCCGGCGCGGTCCACATGCACCACAAAGGCATCCTACACAAAACGGAGCATTGTGCGGATGAAAATCTAATTATATAAATCACAGAAAAAAATGCACCAAACGGATATGCCACTGACTATACTAGCTAGTCATACAAGCAGATATTAAAAGCTGAGACTTTTGCCAATATATTCCTGTCAGGAACACATCGGAGGCCATCATGCAACACCCATGATGTTTTTTTTTGTTTTTTTTTAGTTCTTTTATTTTTATCTTGGGAAAAAGGGGGTGATCTATCATCTGATTGCTAGTATCATAGACTCCAGTGCACTTGTCACCACCAGCTCTCTGGGAAGGTCTGGCAGACGTTCTTCTGTACCTCTTGCATGATGTTCTTTGTTTTGGTTTCACTTTGTCATCTCCTTTCCTTCTCCCAGCTGTCACCTATTTACACTAATTGCCTCCCTTTATATTCCCTCCCATACTGCCTCACTTAGCGGTTTATACTACTTCCTGGATTGAAGTTTTCACTGCTGGAGTCTTCTGCTGCTGCTTGTTCAGATAAGTCCTTTCATGTATTGTGTCTTCTTGCTGGCTTGATTCTAGGTGACCCTGACTCCCTCCGCAATTAAGTGCAGGGAGTCGGTGGTCGTGTCCCCTCACTATTATAGGGTTTTCAGGTGTCACACAGTCTAGGTACGAGGGCATGCAATCGTCTACCTTTGAGACCCTTGTATGTGCTTAGCAGTCAGGGTGAGCTCTTAGGGTTTTATAGGGGTCACCTTTATGCTCCTTAGTTTGGGATCAAGCCAGTCGGATGTTTATCCATAACTTCCAGCTATCTGCAGCATCATCCGTGACAGCACTTGCATTGGAATCTGCTGTATGATGATTTTACTACTTTCCTATGAAGCCCTATTACAGGCAAGGGCTCCATAGGAAATACTATGCAGCAGCCTCCTGTCATTCACAAAGACAGGGGCTGCTGCACACATGCTCCGGTTCCTCCGATCGCTCAGATGCCATGGTCAGGATTGACCACGGCATCTGAGGGGTTAAATGTCCACGATCGGCATTATTGCCAGTTGCGCCATGAGCCGCGGGTGTCTGCTATAAAAAGCAGGTGGCCACCCGCGGCTATGGCGCCCACAGTGAACGCGATCGGGCGCCATGTTTAAAGACCAGCCCGATGACATACATGTATATCATCAGGAATAAAGGGGTTAACAGTAGGGCTGGAGGGAAGGGGTTAGGTTAAGAAATTGGCATTGGGGGATTGGGGTGCGTTTCAGTCTTCGTCTCAGGCGGCATTAGGCTAGGTGCACCTCTGCCTCTTGGGGACAATCAATTACTCATATGATCGTTCATCTTCATATAAAATCATTGTTTGCTGGCAGCAGATCCCTATTTAATCAGCACGATCTGCTGCCAAGTAACGAGGACTTGATGTGATACATGAAAGATGCAATCACAAGATGAACTAAATGTTGACTGGTTCTTGATGACCGCCCCTGTTCTTGGCCCATTTAGAAGGAAGGAAGGATATCTATTTAATCGAAATGGAATTGTTTTTCATCATCTAAGCCCCATTCACATGAGAGTTGCAGAAATTTCTGCAATAAATTTGCTGCGTGAGAATATAACTTTACGGTGATAATACGGCAGCCGAGATATAATTTGAATATTGTATTTTCGAAGTGAATATAGGTCTGATGCTCCTCCTCTCTTTGCAAGCTGACAGGCATTTCTGAATGTGTCTTGGTACCTTTGTTTTAATGTATTATATGAATTGTGGAGTACTATAAGGATATATTGTACATTGATATATTGCATCTTTTATGCGTTTTGTTTTTCTTTATTTTTGAATAATTACTAGCTACTCTGTTGTTTAGTTTAATCACAAATATAGTGTACATGTATCTATTTCACTTTTTTACTAACATTAGAGAAGCACGTCCACAAAAAATGTGTATTCTCTGGCCCATTAGAAAGTTACCTGATTTAAACTGTAGTGTAAGGCTACTTTCACACCTGCGTTCGGGTGTCCGCTTGTGAGCTCCGTTTGAAGGGGCTCACGAGCTGCCCCGAACGCATCCGTCTGGCCCTAATGCATTCTCAGTGGAGGCGGATCCACTGAGAATGCATCTGCCTGCCAGCGCTCAGCCTCCGCTCCGCTCAGTGAGCGGACACCTGAACGCTGCTTGCAGCGTTCGGGTGTCTGCCTGGCCGTGCGGAGGCGAGCGGATCCGTCCAGACTTATAATGGAAGTCAATGGGGACGGATCCGCTTGAAGATGACACTATATGGCTCAATCTTCAAGCGGATCCGTTCCCCATTGACTTTCAATGTAAAGTCTGAACGGATCCGCTCAGGCTACTTTCTGACTTAGAAAATTTTCTAAGTTATAATGCAGACGGATCCGTTCTGAACGGATGCAAACGTCTGCATTATCGGAGCGGATCCGTCTGATGAAACATCAGACGGATCCGCTCCGAACGCTAGTGTGAAAGTAGCCTAAGTTATATAAATTATCTGCTTTCCTTCTGTGACACTGACTCTCCAAATGACAGCATCTTATGTGAGGACAAGAAGTCAGTTTCTTTATTCATCCCTATGAGACTGACATTGGGGTTGTCACAGGAATGAACAATAAGATGCTTTATTATTTGGAGAGTCAGAGTGTCACATAACACAGCTGAGGACCAGAAGCGAGTAGATAATTCATATCTACAGCCACCGATGAGATTACCTATACTACCATTTGCATCATATTCTTAACAGGCCAAAGAACAGCACAGTTTTAAGTGCTCAGGGCTTCTTTAATGATTCATTTAATGATTCAGTATTTTCTAAGTAAGGCTACTTTCACACCAGCATTTTTGCTGGATCTGTCATGGATCACCAAAAACTCTTCCGTCATGATAATACAACCGTCTGCATCCGTTATGAACTGAACCAGTTGTATTATCTTTAATATAGCCAAGACGGATCGGTCATGAACTCCATTGAAAGTCAATGGGGGACGGATCCGTTTTCTATTGTGTCCGCGATGGGGACACAGCCAAACGGCACAGAATGCATTCTGGTGCACTCCATTTCGTTCAGTTCAGTTTTGTCCCCATTGACAATGAATGGGGACAAAACGGTAGCGTTTTGCTATACTAATGAGATCCTATGACGGATCTCAATAGCAGAAAGGGAAAGCGCAAGTGTGAAAGTAGCCTAATATGAATTCTGTTGTACTTCCACTGGGAATGGGCTTGAATGAATTTTGGAGTCTGTGGAGGTTTGAATTAAAAGGATACAGTAGTTACTGGGATCGTTCGTTACAGTTTAATTGTTTGTTAGCAGTATGTCCCCGTGTACACAGGAGGAGTAGGAGACGGCGTAGAGATACATCACCCGGCAAACCAGCGTTTGCTCGTTTGTTGGGTGATCGGTGGCAGTTTTATTCCAGAAGAAGAAAAAGTGCATACATAATGGTGTCCATTTAGCACCCACGGAACTGGTCGTATGCTTTTTATAATCAACTGATATAGAAAGTATTCTCATTTTTCTCTGCATTAAAATGCATAATACTAGCGACAAATAGAAAATTGAACGGTATTCTGGATACATCATTGCATCTGAGTGGTTAGCCACATTTTCTGAATTTTGGGTTTCCCATAGGGTCATCAGGGGTTACCCTTAGATAAAAATAGTAATTGGAGGGGACACATTTAAATAAGTGTCATTACTAAAAATCCAGAAAATTACAAAATTACTAAAAATCTCTTTATGATATTATGGAACCATTTTATATTGGCAGAGATCACTTGGAGATATTTTTTTATTATTCTTTTATTCCAAAAAAAACACAGATCTTTTTAAAGGTTTCCGAGTTAGGTAGCATATTTAGGTTTCCCCTGAGATACCTGAGATAAAATATATAAAAATCAATGACTTTCAAAATTTTGATTTTACAGAACTAATATTTGAAATCATTTGGGCTTCTGTGGAACAGTTATCATTTAACACAACTGTAACAGATGGTTTGACACAACTGATATACTCTAATGTGAAAACCTGCAAAACTTTGGATGTGAGCTGGTTCGGCTTGTGTGTCAGAGGTGCTTTTTAGTCCCAATCCTTTCCTGTCACCTTCATTTATACTGTATATTAAATACAAACAAATGCAAATGTTTCATTTTAAGAATTATTCAAAGAGAAGCCACTTTATATTATGTTGGAAGCACGACATATTAACCACTTCCAGACTGGGCCATTTGCCCCCTTCCTGACCAGGCCTAATTTTGCAAATCTGACATGTCTCATTTTATGTAGTAATAGCTTTGGAACACTTTTATTTATCCAAGCTATTCTGAGATTGTTTTCTCGTGACAAATTGTACTTCATTATAGTCATAAATCGGAGTCAATATATTTCACCTTTATTTATGAAAATATACAAAATTTACCCCAAATTTAGAAAAATTCACAATTTTCAACATTTCAATTTCTCTGCTTTTAAAACAGAAAGTGATACCTCATAAAATATTTATAACTTAACATTCCCCATATGTCTACTTTATGTTGGCATCATTTTGTAACTGTCATTTAATTTTTTTAGGACATTAGAAGGCTTAGAATTTTAGAAGCAATTCTTAAAATTTTTAAGAAAAGTTTCAAAACCCACTTTTTAAGGGCCAGTTCAGGTCTGAAGTCCCTTTGTGGTGCTTACATAGTGGAAACCCCCCCATAAATGACCTCATTGTAGAAACTACACCCCTCAAGTTACTCGAAAACTGATTTTGCAAAATTTGTTAACCCTTTAGGTGTTCCACAAGAATTAAAGAAAAATGGAGATCAATTTTCAAAATTTTATTTTTTGGCAGATTTTCCATTATAATCCATTTTTTTCTTTAACACATCGGGGGTTAGCAGCCAAACAAAACTCAATATTTATTACCCTGATTCTGCAGTTTACAGAAACACCTCACATTTGGTCGTAAACTGATGTAAGGGCACACGGCAGGGCGCAGAAGAAAAGGAGCATCATATGGTTTTTGGAAGGCAGATTTTGATGTACTGGTTTTTAGATGCCATGTCCCATTTGAAGCCCCCCTGATGCACTCTTACAGTAGAAACTAACCAAAAAATTTTACAACAATCATCTGACAGGGTAGATCATGTGCGATTTTTATAGAGCAGGTTGTTACAGATGCAATTATATCAAATATGTCTACTTTCTTTGTTTGTTTCAGTTTTAAATAATAAAGCATTTTTTTAAAGAAATTATGTGTCTCTATTTTCTGAACGCAATATTTTTTTTATTTTTCTGCCGATCATCTTGTGCAAGGGCTCGTTATTTGCAGGAAGAGTTGACGTTTTTATTGGTACCAATTATGGGTACATATGATTTTTTTATCATTCATTATTACACTTTATTGGGCAAGGTGACAAAAAAAATGGTCGTTTTAGCACAGTTTTTATTTATTTATTTGTACAGCGTTCACCTGAGGGGTTAGGTCATGTGATAGTTTTATAGAGCAGATCATTACGGACGTAGCAATACCTAATATGTATACTTTTTCTTATTTATTGAAGTTTTACACAATAATAGCATTTTTTAAACAAAAAAATAATGTTTTAGTGTCTCCGTAGTCTGAGAGCCATAGCTTTTTTATTTTTTGACCGATTGTCTTAGTTAGGATCTAATTTTTTGTCGGATGAGGTGACAGTTTGATTGGTACTATTTTGGGGGGCATACACCTTTTTGATCGCTTGGTGTTGCACTTTATGTGATGTTAGGTGACAAAGAATTACTTTTTTGGCACTATTTTTTTATTTATTTATTTTTACGGTGTTCACCTGTTAGGTGGTTAGGTCATGTGATATTTTTATAGAGCTGGTTGTTACTGATGCGGCAATACCTAATATGTATACTTTTTTTATTTATTTCACTTTAACACAATAATAGCATTTTTAAAACACAAAAATGATGTTTTAATGTCTCCATGTTCTGAGAGCTATAGTTTTTTATATTTTTTGAGCGATTTTCTAATGTAGGGGCTCATTTTTTGTGGGATGAGGTGACGGTTTTATTGGTTTTATTTGATCACTTGGTGTTGCACTTTTTGTGATGTATAGTGACAAAAATGTCTTTTTTTTACATAGTTTTTATTTTTTATTTTTATGGTGTTTATCGTGTGATCATGTGATATATTTATAGAGCCGGCTGTCACAGACGCGGCAATACCAAATATGTCTATTTTTTTCATTTATTTTTTTATTTTGAACCTTTTTTTTTTTACTTACATAATTGGGGATTATTATTTTTTTTTACATGTGAAACCATTTTTTTTTTATAAAACAATTTATTTTTTTATTTTTTATTTTACACTTTGCATCCCACCTAAGGTCATACAAGACATCTGGGGGACATTTATCTTCACATTTTTTTTCCCCACTATTGAATTCTCCTGTAACTGGGGCTGACATAGTAACGCTGTACAGCCTCAGTGCAGGGCTGATCGTGGTATATGGAAGACCCGACAGATCCTGCACTCTCCCGGCCCCGGCGGTCACATGACCACCGGGTCGGGACAGGAAGCGCATAGCACTTCCTGATCTGTATACACAGCACTCGTTGAGCGCTGTGTATACAGCGATCTAGAAGGCAGGGACACCTGGGAACTGTCCCTGCCTTCTCCCTGGGGTGCTCTGCTGTCCCTGACAGCGGTCCCCCCACTCTGCAGCTGCACGATTAGCGTGCAGCTGCGATCTCTGAATGGACGTTCTAAAACGTCCATTCAGAGATAAACATGGAGTGGTCATGAAGTGGTTAATATCATTGAGCAATCATCACAGTCAGTGACTGGGCTACACAGTAGAATTTGACAATATAACAATGCCATGTTCAGTAGACGAGCGATCATTGTCGCTTTGTTTCCTTGATGCAGTGCCCACACTTGCATATTATTGACAAGTGACGTGGATACATGCAAAGTTTTCCAGCCCTGATCTTGGTTTGCAAATTTTTATTTATGAATTTGTGGTTTTGAATGGAATGATATGGTAATTGTGTGGACATTTTTATTTTTTACAACTATGTAAAATGTCTATGGACAGTTTCATTTAGAAATCAAAAACACATTTAAGGCTACATTCACACGTCAGTATTTTTCTATATCCCGATTTTTGGTCCGTTTTTTGCGAATCCGCTGTTCCGGAAAATGTTTCCGTATGTCATCCGTTTTTTGCGGATCCGAAAAAAACGGAAACATGTATAAATTTGAATAAGCAAATAAAGGTGTTTGGATTTCTTTGAAAAACTTAGAAAAAAAAAAAAGTGAATAAAAGTCTAGTTATGTGTTACCTCAGGTGCCATTTAATTTCCAGGAACGGAATCCGCATAAAACGGATGACATACGTAATGACATACGAATGTCTTCCATTTTTTGCGGATCCATTGACTTTGTATTGGTCCAGGATCCGATATTTGCGGAAAAGAATAGGACAAGTTTTATATTTTTTCGGACATGCGGAACGGAACAATGGAAACGGACAGCACACATTGTGCTGTCCGATTTTTTTCCAGGACCCATTGAAAATGAATGGGTACAGAACTGGTCCAGATCTGTTCCGCATAAAACGGAACAGATCAGGAAAGAAAAAACGGACGTGTGAATGGACCCTAACACTGATACCATCTTAATACCAATAATGTAACAGAATTGTAAGAATCAGCTGAGGCTCTTAAAGGGTTTCTGTCATCATAAATTACGTTATGTAGCTGACTTACATTAGCGATGGGCTAATGTCAGCAGTACATAACAGTGGGCTTGCTAAGTGTCTGCCTGCCTCCGTTTTCTTAAAATAAGCACTTTTAAAATATGCTAATGAGCCTCTAGGTGCTATGAGGGCGTTGCTTCAGCACCTAGAGGCTCAGTCCACTCACCCTTTGGCACGCCCAGGTCCCTTTGATTGACTTGCGATTTCTCCTCTTCGTCCAGTAAATCCCGTTTACTATTCAGCGCAGGCGCAGTGAGTGAAGGACGCGCTCCTGCTGCTGGCCTCGCTCACTGCGCCTGCGCCAGCTTCACTCACTGCACAGGCGCCGGTCCGTTTAGTATTCGGCGCAGGCGCAGTGAGTGAATGACATGCTCGGAGCCGTGTGCTGGCCGGGCCCATGCTGAGGACCGAAAATTGCGGTCCGCAATGCACAGGCACCAACCGTGGGGCATCCACATGCGGATCACGGACCGCATCTGATGGTCCACACCGCAAAAAAGTAGTGCATGCACTACTTTTTTTCGGTGCGGAGGCACGGCCGGAAACATCATGGAAGCACTCCATAGTGCTTATGTGGGGTTCTGATCCGTGCTTCTGCACCGCATCTCCGGATTTGCGGACCCATTCAAGTGAATGGGTCCTCATCCGTGATGTGGGTTGCACATGGCCGGTGCCCCATGTATTGTGGACCCGCTGTATGCGGGTTTAAGGGAAAGATCTGCTCCTGTTCTGTGTTTAGAGCCGCACCTGGTTTTGGCCCAAAATCACTGATGGAAATCACTGACCAAAACACTGACGTGTGAATGAGGCTTTAGGAAGGAACTCAATCAAGCCCTGTACTCCAGAATTATGGCTTCAAAAACCTGCAAAATAGGGCTTTGAAATTTTTGCTGAAACATTTAGCATTTTTACATCACTCAATCATTTTGAAAAGTGGGTGGAAAAGAGGCCATGGTTAGTCTGTCAAGCTGATTTAAGCCAGCTTCATCAACTAAAGTTTTTCAAGAAGTTTCAAATATTGTCTCAGTCTCCAGTAAAGGGGAGAAACATCTCAAGACAGAAGTGTTAGCGTTAAAGGGGTTGTGCAAGAACCACCTTGACCAGACCTGGAAAAGGAAGCTTACTTACCTACTTCTCGGCGCCGGCTCCCTGCTCCTTCTCCTCCCAGCTTGCGATGCTCCTTTGGGCTTCTTCACTGAAAACATCCAGTTTGACGTTACCTGCAGCCAATCACTGGCCGCAGTCGTGACCAGCTACCTTTAGGTCATGACAAATGGTCACATGACACAAGGGCATCTAGTCTCTGCCACAGCCAGTGATTGGCTATGGTGATGTCAAACCGGGTGGAGAAGCAGCGGGGAGTCAGTGGCATGAAATAGGTAAGTAAGCTTTCCTTTACAGGTCGCTGCTACATCTGCCGGACGTCATTACCATTGTGCCGTTGGATTTTCTTGATGCCCCCACCGCTACTGGCCTCCTATGATATGGATATCGTTGATGATTCATCTGAATTAAGGGAACGCAAGTACTGTTAATGAGATCAGTATTACTTGCTTTGTTACCAGCCCTATTGATACATTGTTAACTTGTTTTATATTGTCTACCTGGTCTGGTAACTATCCCATGAGTGGCCATAATTCATTGTAATATATCATATGTGGTGTATTTATCTATATCCTACTACTTCTGATATTATTCAGTTATTATATTCAGTGACTGGTGATAAATAAATTACTGGGCATCTTTCTATTCATCTCAGATGTGGGTAATACACTTTTATATGTATTTAGTATACCCCACCTGATTTCAGCCTAAAACACTGGATATAGGGATCTTTCTAGGTTACTTTAAACATTAGTACCTATACTATATCTGTTTGGCCTATTTCCTGTGTTCCTCAAGCTGGACTGATGATTTTCTATAATGACGAGTCAGTCAGTAGCTGATAAATTTTCACCACGTGTTCCAGTTACTTTTTTATTATCATAAAAGAGAGAAAAATAAATAATAATAAAAAATAAATAAATTAACTTGTATATAATTCATTTTGAAGTGCTTAGGTGATAATTAATGGTGATAGGTACTCTATGGTCAGATATGTCCCCTGATGAGCCTGACCCCAACCAGGTGAAAAGCGTAGGGACGAATTTGGACAACTCTATATAATATTTTCTCTAAATACTTTATACTATTATACTATTCACCTATTCATTAGGGTGTGTTCTGTCACTCCATTTGGGTACTTGTATTTGTTTATTATTTTTGTGCATGTATTAGCCTAGGTCTCTGATAGGGTCATCTATTCCACAGATTGGAATCCTTCCCCTGCTAGGGTCAACCCAGGCATATTAGGAGGCACGAGAAACGGGATCGCCCCTATCGGGGCGGCTATTCCGTATATAGGCAGGGTATCTTGACTAGGGCCAGAAGTAGGGATACTGCCCCCAACAGGCCCCAACCATCCCGTTCCCCTCTGCAAACACCCTGCAAGAGAATCAGCAACCTGTCCTTAGATTTTCTTTTTCTTTTTGATTATCATTTATTTATAATTATAAGGGTTCATTTACAAGCATTAAAGGTTATGTTTTAGAATGGTGGTAATCCTGTGAATTCTTTACAGGTCTTTGTCAACCCCTGCCCCATTCATAAACAGCCCCTTTAAAAATGCACCAAATTTTTCAAGAAATTGTACAAGATTTGATAAATCACAAAAAAGCACAAATTGTGGCAATGTAGACTCCTGCAAAACAGAATCTAAAAATTTCCCTGATTATAAATCTCCACCTATTGTCTTGTAAATATTAGTACATAAATATTCTGCACACTTCAGAGCTAAAATCTTCCATGTCTAGGTCTACCAGTTTAAATACTACTTCTGCTAAGTGCTGTACTGCAATCTGATGTAAAGATAGCTCTCTAATGATATTATAGACACTTGGCAAAGCTATTGCATACTGTATGTCTCTAGTCAGGCTTGTTGACTGTTTCCAATAACAACCATAAAAATTGCAAATTAAGCTTGTGATCATAGTACAGTCTGTAAGATAAGCAATGCAATGTACTTACAGAGTTATTCATGTTTTTTAAGCGAATATTTATATGTGAATGCTTTAAGTCTTTCATAAAAGCCTCTTGTCTTTAAAATAACTTCTGCCATCTCATAGAATCTGTGTGGTGTTACAAATTGTAATTAGTGGGAGTCTGGGCACTGAGGCCCCCAATGATACTTCTAAATACTGTGCCCCTTCCACTCCAAGTCTGCACTAATTACAACCCATTCTGTTTCTGCACTTATGCACTGTATATATATATAGACATCTATATTATAAAAATCAATGTCTTTCCATATGTCATCTATAGGCATCCAAACACCTGACACCAAATTTGGCACACAGGTACATTGGGTGTCTGGGAAGGTTTTGGTAAAGGTCTCAGCTCTCTAGAATGTACAGTTTTTATTTTTTATATAATGCTAAAAAATGTATTAGCCAATAGAAGCTCGCAGGTTTACTCATATCCTAACTGCCATACACAGATGGCCCTTATTAGCCAATAGAAGCTCGCAGGTCCTTCAACATACTGTTTTACTTAACAGCTCATTTCCATAACAACTTATTTTTCTTCACTGTTAAGGGGCAGGGCACTGTGGAGGGGGGTGGGGCGCAGTGATGGTCACTGTTAAGGGGGTGTGGTGCTGTGGAGGTCACTATTTAGAGGATGGGGCACTATGTAGGTCACAGTGAGGGGGGGCACTTCTTAAGGAGATGAGGATCACTGTTAAGGGGGGTAGGGCACTGTAGAGATCACTGTTAAATGGGAGAGGACACTGTTAAGGGGGCAGGTCTCTTTAGAGGTCAGACGGGGCTTTGTGAAGGTCACTGTTAAGGGGCAGGACACTTTGGAGGTAATTGTTAAGAGCAGGTGGGGTGCTGTGGAGGTCACTGTTAAAGGGGGAGGTCACTGTTAAGGGGGTGTGGTGCTGTGTAGGTCCCTGTTAAGTGGGCAGGGTGCTGTGGAGGTCACACCTAAGGGAGAAGGGCACTGTGGAAGTCACTGTTAAGGGGCAAGGTACTGTGGAGGTCACTTTTAAGGGGTGGGGTTCTGTGGTGATCACAGTTAAGCAGAGGAGGTCGCAAGTAGAGATAAGCGAATCAAAGTTGACAAGTTACATGTTCTAAAGCCCTTTTTGTTGTGTAATAGTGGCAAAATAAAAATATATTTGCCGTTCAGCGGTGCAGTAATATGTTCTAAAGCCTTCTATGGTGTGTATAAGTGGAAAAAATAAGGTCCTATTTGCCGTTCAGTGGTGCAGTTATATGTTCTAGAGCCCTTTTTTGTGTGTATTAGTGGGAAAAAAGGGCTTATTAGCCATTGTGTGGTTAAGTGAGAAAATTGCTGAGTTTTTTGGGGTGTTTTTATTTCCTTTTTATTTATTTATCTGATCTAACAGTATTTCAGACAGAGAAGTGCCAGGCCCTGCACAGGGGAGTGGCAGAGGCCTAAATGTTTCTGGAACAGGCAGAGGTCGCAGCAGAGTAAGGGGCCGTGGCAGCAGGGGTCACTTTGAGAGGTCTGAGCTCCCAGTGTCAGCTAGCGGTCATGTCTTGACCAGCAACCCAGCAGTTCTTGAATGGTTGACTCGGTCATCTCTGTTTTGGATCAACTCCTGTTTTTTTTGGCATTAGAAATACTGATGGATTGCTGACCAAATGCTGAACGACTGAAGGCGGATGTTCAACAGACAGGATCAGTTTTTTTGGGGTTATTGTACTGACAGATCAGAGGAAGGGCAAAATAATCAGTGACGTCAACACAAACTTACTGCTGACACCCTCTCCACTCTGTCGGGGGGCTCTACTTGTATAAGCGTTTAATAGAACTGCTTCTGTAGACATCTATGTGTAATCAGCTGATGATGGTGTAAAAGGAGTGCACTTCTTCTTGGCGCTAACATCGACCTGAAAGGCTGAGTTCAAACTTGAGGTCATTTTGGGCCCTGTGACTGCCCAAATAAGTGAAGTGTGCGTGATTCTAAGAGCAACACCTGTCATCTGCATGTCATACTGACTCACATTATTATTTCACTACCAGAGCAGACTCTCTGAAGCCAGGAAATAGCCATTTTTTAATACGATTCACCATGAATAAATTCGGATTGAACCAAATTTTTTCAAAATATTCGGTAAACTGGCTGAATCGAATTTTAAAAAAATTCACTCGTCTCTAGTCACAAGGGTATGGAGTTCTGTGGAGGTCACTGTAAAGGGGACAGGGTGCTGTGGAGGTCAAATCTAAGTGGGTAGGGCACTGTGGAAGTCACTGTTAAGGGGACAGTGCGCTGTGGAGGTCACTATTAAGGGGTGGGGTGCTGTGGAGGTCACTGTTAAGGGGGAAGGGCTCTGTGGGGGTCAACTTTTAAGGGGATGGCTTGCTGTGAAGGTCACTATTAAGGGGATGTGTCTCTGTGGAGATCACTGTTATGGCGATGAGGCTCTGTAGAGGTCACTGTTAAGGGGGTGTGGTGCTGTGGAGGTCACTGATAAAGGGGCAGGTGCTGTGGTAGTCACAGTTAAGGGGACAGGGCTCTGTTGGGGGTCACTGTCAAGGGGGTGGGGTGCTAAGGAGATCATTGTTAAGGAAGGAAGGTCACTCTTAAGGAGTTAACAGGGCGGGTGCTGTGGTGGTCACAGTCAAGGGGGTGGGGTGCTGTGGAGGTCTCTGTTATGGGGGGCACTATGGATGTCACAGTTAAGGGGGTGGGGTGCTGTGGAGGTCACTGTTAGGGGGAAAAGTTAATAAAATAAACAGTGTGTAACTACAAGGATATATAGGGCTACTAGCGATTTTTCCCAAAAATAAATAATGAGGGCATGGATTTGGCCTCCTGGGCGACATTGAAAGAAATCCAATAAACACACAAACAGACCAACACTTCATACTCAGGCAGAGACGGGTACTTTTTCTAGTTATATATACTGTATGTATTGTACTCTAAAGAATCTATACAGTTGCAAGAAAAAGTATGTGAACCCTTGGGAATGATATGGATTTCTGCACAAATTGGTCATAAAATGTGATCTGATCTTCATCTATGTCACAACAATAGACAATCACAGTCTGCTTAAACTAATAACACACAAAGAATTAAATGTTACCATGTTTTTATTGAACACACCATGTAAACATTCACAGTGCAGGTGGAAAAAGTATGTGAACCCCTAGACTAATGACATCTCCAAGAGCTAATTGGAGTAAGGTGTCAGCCAACTAGAGTCCAATCAATGAGATGAGATTGGAGCTGTTGGTTACAGCTGCCCTGCCCTTTAAAAAAACACACACCAGTTCTGGGTTTGCTTTTCACAAGAAGCATTGCCTGATGTGAATGATGTCTCGCAGAAAAGAGCTCTCTGAAGACCTACGATTAAGAATTGTTGACTTGCATAAAGCTGGAAAGGGTTATAAAAGTATCTCCAAAAGCCTTGCTGTTCATCAGTCCATGGTAAGACACATTGTCTATAAATGGAGAAAGTTTAGCACTGCTGCTACTCTCCCTAGGAGTGGCCGTCCTGTAAAGATGACTGCAAGAGCACAGCGCAGACTGCTCAATGAGGTGAAGAAGAATCCTAGAGTGTCAGCTAAAGACTTACAAAAGTCTCTGGCATATGTTAACATCCCTGTTAGCGAATCTATGATATGCAAAAAACACTAAACAAGAATGGATTTCATGGGAGGATACCACAGAGGAAGCCACTGCTGTCCCAAAAAAACATTGCTGCACGTTTACAGTTTGCACAAGAGCACCTGTATGTTCCACAGCAGTACTGGCAAAATATTCTGTGGACAGATGAAACCAAAGTTGAGTTGTTTGGAAGAAACACACAACACTATGTGTGGAGAAAAAGAGGCACAGCACACCAACATCAAAACCTCATCCCAACTGTGAAGTATGGTGGTGGGGGCATCATGGTTTGGGGCTGCTTTGCTGCGTCAGGTCCTGGACGGATTGCTATCATCGAAGGAAAAATGAATTCCTAAGTTTATCAAGACATTTTGCAGGAGAACTTAAGGCCATCTGTCCACCAGCTGAAGCTCAACAGAAGATGGGTGTTGCAGCAGGACAACGACCCAAAACATAGAAGTAAATCAACAACAGATTGGCTTAAACAGAAGAAAATACGCCTTCTGGAGTGGCCCAGTCAGAGTCCTGACCTCAATCCGAATGAGATGCTGTGGCAAGACCTCAAGAAAGCGATTCACACCAGACATCCCAAGAATATTGCTGAACTGAAACAGTTCTGTAAAGAGGAATGGTCAAGAATTACTCCTGACCGTTGTGCACATCTGATCTGCAACTACAGGAAACGTTTGGTTGAAGTTATTGCTGCCAAATGAGATTCAACCAGTTATTAAATCCAAGGGTTCACATACTTTTTCCACCTGCACTGTGAATGTTTACATGGTGTGTTCAATAAAAACATGGTAACATTTAATTATTTGTGTGTTATTAGTTTAAGCAGACTGTGATTGTCTATTGTTGTGACTTAGGGCTCTTTCACACTTGCGTTCTTGTCTTCCGGCATAGAGTTCCGTCGTCGGGGCTCTATGCCGGAAGAATCCTGATCAGGATTATCCTAATGCATTCTGAATGGAAAGAAATCCGTTCAGGATGCATCAGGATGTCTTCAGTTCCGGAACGGAACGTTTTTTGGCCGGAGAAAATACCGCAGCATGCTGCGCTTTTTGCTCCGGCCAAAAATCCGGAACACTTGCCGCAAGGCCGGATCCGGAATTAATGCCCATTGAAAGGCATTGATCCGGATCCGGCCTTAAGCTAAACGTCGTTTCGGCGCATTGCCGGAGCCGACATTTAGCTTTTTCAGAGTGGTTACCATGGCTGCCGGGACGCTAAAGTCCTGGCAGCCATGGTAAAGTGTAGTGGGGAGCGGGGGAGCAGTGTACTTACCTTCCGTGCGGCTCCCCGGGCGCTCCAGAGTGACGTCAGGGCGCCCCAAGCGCATGGGGCGCTCTGACGTCATTCTGGAGCGCCCCGGGAGCCGCACGGACTGTAAGTATACTGCTCCCCCGCTCCCCGCTCCTACTATGGCAACCAGGACTTTAATAGCGTCCTGGGTGCCATAGTAACACTGAACGCATTTGGAAGACGGTTCCGTCTTCAAATGCTTTCAGTACACTTGCGTTTTTTCCGGATCCGGAGTGTAATTCCGGCAAGTGGAGTACACGCCGGATCCGGACAACGCAAGTGTGAAAGAGGCCTTAGATGAAGATCAGATCACATTTTATGACCAATTTGTGCAGAAATCCATATCATTCCAAAGGGTTCACATACTTTTTCTTGCAACTGTATATTCTGTGTTCCTCTGTATAAAATCCGAGGCACATGGAGGTACAATGTGACAGGCTAGGGGTGATGTTGAATCTGGATCAGTAACATGGCTTTGTACATAAGCCCTTCTACAGGTTGCAAGCCTGATTTTATGCATCTGTGAGCAATGGGCCAGATTTATCATGACTCTGACAGCTCACTCCACTTTAACATATGGCTAAAGTCAGTTTTAGCCAAGTCAGATTTATGATCGGCCCTTAAGACTGTAATAAATGTGGTTTGACGGTAGCAGTTTATCCGTCAGTAAGCAGCTTTACAAAAGTCGCACATCTTTACGAAAAAGTCGCACGTTTTTATGAAAAAGTTGCATGTTCTATTAAAAAGTCTCATAAGATAAGCATGGTCCTCACTGGAGTAAAATTGCGACTTTTTTGCGACTTTTTAAATAGTCCCAATAGTAAATCTGTCTAGAGATTCATTTACATAAGAAAACACGCCCACTTTCAGAAAACTGGCGAGCATAGTGCAGAGCAGAAAAAAGTCGCAAATTTGTGCGAAGTTTTAGCGTTTGGGACTTTTTTTGGGACTTTTTCACTCCATTATTCTGACCTGAGCTAATGATAAATCTGGCCCATAGTGTGTCACTGAAATGGCCAAAGTCACTAATTGTAGGCAGGTCACTTATTTAGCATTGAATTCTTAATGTCTGCAAAGAGCCTAAATATAACACATACATGTTTCATCTAATTCCCACTTCATGGCAGATGCATTCGAGCATTAGAATAAAGGATCAAAGAAATGATCACAATCAATTATTTTGCAAAAACCTTAGTGGTTATTACATGTTTTGCAATGTACTGGAGCTCATCCTGTGTGAGATATGTTCAGCCAGCTCTGCTTTACATATCCCTGATTTGACCTTCAAAGGCCACACAGATGGTTTTATCAAGAACACAGGCATGAGGTAATACGGTAAGTGCGCAGTGCTATGTAAAACAAGTAGATGCATCATAGCTGAGAAGATAGGGACTATTATCTGCATTACTGAATGCTAGGAGGTTGGCGTTAATGCTATAGTATCAGATAAGCCACCAGACTGGAATGATATTGTTTTTTCATTGGGAAATGATTTCCCTGAGGTCTATGTACTCATCTGTTTTCACAGGATACATTTTTGCCAATTCATATGATTGAGCAAGGACATCATTGATGGCTAGGTGGCAGCTTCCAAAATCGTAATTCTACATGAATGCATGTTGACTAGTGTTGATCGAGCACCAATGTGCTCGGGTGCTCTGGCCGAACACATCGGGATGCTCGGGTACTCGGCCGAGCACCCGAGTATAATGGAAGTCACTGGGAGAACCCGAGCATTAAACCAGACACCCCCTGCTCTGAAGAGGAAAGGGTGCGTGGTTCATAGGGAAAGGTCAGAAATTTTTGGAAACACCACCGAAATGGTTCGGGAACAGCATGAGGAGGATGTCTGGATGCATCATGGACTCCTAGGTCGCTGCTGGGAACAATGTTGTCCGAGAAATACGCCACTTTTACAGACTGACAATAATACGCACAAAACCAAAGATGAAATCGATTTTAGAGGAAAAATTGTTAGAAAACATTCTTTCCTGTATATTTACTTGTATATAAAGTGCAAGTTCTGCAAAAAATTACACGCAAGAGGCACTCCAATACAACCTGTATATCACATAAAGGAGGGCCTCATTCACATTGTGGTACAATTGTTTATGTAGTGGGACTCCTACACTCATAAAGCCTATGCACTAAGTGAAAGGGCTGCCAAAAATTACAAGGAACCGGCACTCCAATACACCCTTTATTACACATAAAGAAGGGCATCATACACACCCTTGAAAAATTATGATTGATGGCCTGCTGGTGAGCCTCAAAAACTTTAGGAGCAAGGGCCTGCTGATCTGACCATCTAAAACATTAGGGGCGAGGGACTGCTGCTGAGCTGACCCTCTAAAACATTATGGGTGAGGGTCTGCTGCTGAGCTGACCATCAAAAAAATTATGGTTGAGGGCCTGCTGCTGAGCTGACCCTCTAAAAAATTATATGCCAGGGCCTGCAGGTGAGCTGACACTGTAAAACATTATATGCGTGGGCCTGCAGGTGAGCTGACCCTGTAAAAGATTGTAGGTGTGGGCCTGCAGGTGAGCTGACCCTGCAAAAGATTGTAGGTGAGGGCCTGCTGGTGAACTGACCCTCTAAAACATATGCAAAGGCCTTCAGGTGAGGTGATCTTGTAAAACATTGTAGGTGAAGACCTGCTGGTGAGCTGACCCTCTAAAAAAAATATATGCCAGGGCCTGCTGTGAGCTGACCCTGTAAAACATTATATGCGAGGGCCTGCTGGTGAGCTGACCCTGTAAAAGATTTTAGGTGCGGGCCTGCTGGTGAGCTGACCCTGTAAAACATTATATGCGAGGGCCTGCTGGTGAGCTGACTCTGTAAAAGATTGTGGGTGAGGGCCTGCAGGTGAGCTGACCCTGTAAAATATTTTAGGTGCGGGCCTGTTGGTGAGCTGACCCTGTAAAAGATTTTAGGTGTGGGCCTGCAGGTGAGCTGACCCTGTAAAAGATTGTAGGTGAGGGCCTTCAGGTGAGCTGACCCTGTAAAAGATTGTAGGTGAGTGCCTGCTGGTGAGCTGACCCTCTAGAAAATTATATGCGAGAGCCTGCTGGTGAGCTGACCCTGTAAAAGATTTTCGGTGCGGGCCTGCTAGTGAGCTGACCCTCTAAAAAATTATATGCGAGGGCCTGCAGCTGAGCTGACCCTGTAGAACATTATATGCGAAGGGCATATGTGTGAGGGCATTATATGCGACGAATAAGCATGTTGGTATGATGGAAGAGGAGGATGAGAAAAGGAAGATTCAACCATATACCCTTGTTTGTGGTGGAAGGGGTGCATGTGAATACAGTGTATTCAGTAAATTATAAACAACACATTTAAAGTGCCTTTGTGTTCATCAGCTTTCCTCTGGTGGAGTCGAGAAGTCCTGGTCAATCCAGGCCTTGTTCATTTTTATAAGAGTCAACCTGTCAGCATTTTCAGTTGACAAGAGGATACGCTTATCAGTTATTATGCCACCAGCAGCACTAAATATACGCTCAGACAAGACGCTGGGGGCAGGGCAGCACCTCCAAGGTGTAGAGCGCCAGTTCGTGCCACGTCTCCAGCTTGGACACCCAGTAGTTGTAAGGCACTGAGGGATCATTAAAGACGCTGACACAGTCTGCTATGTACTCCTTCACCATCTTCCAAAATGTTTCCCTCCTTGTGACACTATGCCACGCATCAGGGTGAGGGTGCTGGCGGTGTGTCATAAAACTGTCCTAGGCTTTGGAGAGTGTTGCCCTGCCTGTGTTGGAACTGCTGTGTGTTCCCCTTGTCTCCCCTCCTCGGTTGGCCAAGGAACTACGGACTCTGCCGCCAGCGTTGTCAAATGGAAATTTTTGGAGCAATTTTTCAACAAGGATCTTCTGGTATTGCACAGTTTTGCTCATCCTCTCCACCAGAGGAATGAGAGATGAGTAGGGATGAGCGAACCCGAACTGTATAGTTCGGGTTCGTACCGAATTTTGGGGTGTCCGTGACACGGACCCGAACCCGAACATTTTCGTAAAAGTCCGGGTTCGGGTTCGGTGTTCGGCGCTTTCTTGGCGCTTTTTGAAAGGCTGCAAAGCAGCCAATCAACAAGCGTCATACTACTTGCCCCAAGAGGCCATCACAGCCTTGCCTACTATTGGCATGGCTGTGATTGGCCAGTGCAGCATGTGACCCAGCCTCTATATAAGCTTGGGTCACGTAGCGCTGCACGTCACTCTGCTGATTCAAGCATAGGGAGAGGTTGCAGCTGCGACGTTAGGGCGAGATTAGGCAGATTAACTCCTCCAAAAGACTTCATTCTGTGATCGATCTGCAGCTGTGGATCATTGAAGTGCTATTATTGACTTGCTCACTTTTTTGAGGCTGCCCAGAGCGTTTTTAGATCACTTTTTTTCTGGGGTGATCGGCGGCCATTTTGTGACTTGTGGTGCGCCAGCACGAGCTATCACCAAGTGTATTTAACCATCGATAGTGTGGTTATTTTGTGCTATATCCTACATCAGCTGCAGGCTGAGCCTGTGTCACCGAAGTGCATTTAACCATCAACAGTCTGGTTATTTTTTGGCCATATACTACATCAGCTGCAGGCTGAGCCTGTTTCACCCAAGTGCATTTAACCATCAACAGTCTGATTATTTTTTGGCCATATACTACATCAGCTGCAGGCTGAGCCTGTGTCACCCAAGTGCATTTAACCATCAACAGTGTGGTTATTTTTTGGCCATATATTACATCAGGGGCAAGTTGAGCCTGTCACCCAGCGCCTAAAAAATAGACCTGACATTTCTATTCAACCAAATCTGCACAGTTTTAGCTGGTCAAGTTATTTGTAGTGACCGTAAAAGCAGACTTTTTGTTCTGGGTTGAAAAAGCATTCCCAAATTTGCCATTCTGAAAATAACTAGTTTGTGGTATTTGAGGCCTACTTGAAATCTATCCCAAAAAGAAAATCTTACATTGAAGTTATTGATGGTGTCATTCAGAAAAACCTAAGACACACGCTAGCGTGCTGATAGAAGTGTCATTCTGTGATTAAACCTATAACTGTCACACAGCGCAAAAAAAAACAGGTCTCACATCTCTATTCAACCAAATCTGCACAGTTTTAGCTGGTCAAGTTATTTGTAGTGACCGTCAAAGCAGACTTTTTGTTCTGGGTTGAAAAAGCATTCCCAAATTTGCCATTCTGAAAATAACTAGTTTGTGGTATTTGAGGCCTACTTGAAATCTATCCCAAAAAGGATATCTTACATTGAAGGTACTGATAGTGTCATTCAGAAAAACCTAAGACACACGCTACCGTGCAGATAGAAGTCTGATTCTGTGATTAAACCTTAACCTGTCACACAGTGCAAAAAAAAAACAGGTCTCACATTTCTATTCAATGGTCTGCCGGGTGTTCACTCCAAGGTCATGGAAGTCACGCCTGCGGCCACCCCGTTCTCCGAGGGATATGTCCTGAAATCCAGCTGAAAGCTGCAGAACATCAGTCGGAGGTCTCTCCACTACTGGCGGGCCTCTCTGGCGCCCTCTTCCCACAAGCAAAGGCTCGGCTGGTGGCTGCTGGGGTCTTTCAATGCGTCTAGGTTCTTGAGCCTCTTGCTCCTGTCCAGGCTGTCCTTGGCTGGGCTGCCCCCTGGCACGTGCTCTTCCGCGGGCTCTGGCTCGTCCACTCATCTTCTATTCCTGAGAGGATATAAACCGCTAATAAGGTCAATCTGCTGCCTAGCAGCTCCGCCGTGGCACAATCACCTCAGAACTCGCACACTGGTGACTTTAGGTATCTTCACTGGTCACTTTGAGCAGAATGATGACATCCGAGTCACGGCACCAAATGTAACCCTCTTTTCCTTGCACCATCTGCGACACCTCCAGCTTTCACACTCACTCGGTCACCAGCTCCTCCAGGCATAAACTCTAAGTGGACTCTAAGGGACGACACTCAGGTCTTCTGTGGTTTAACCACCTCAGCCCCCAGTGCTTAAACACCCTGAAAGACCAGGCCACTTTTTACACTTCTGACCTACACTACTTTCACCGTTTATTGCTCGGTCATGCAACTTACCACCCAAATGAATTTTACCTCCTTTTCTTCTCACTAATAGAGCTTTCATTTGGTGGTATTTCATTGCTGCTGACATTTTTACTTTTTTTGTTATTAATCGAAATTTAACGATTTTTTTGCAAAAAAATGACATTTTTCACTTTCAGTTGTAAAATTTTGCAAAAAAAACGAGATCCATATATAAATTTTGCTCTAAATTTATTGTTCTACATGTCTTTGATAAAAAAAATGTTTGGGTAAAAAAAAAATGCTTTGGGTAAAAGTTATAGCGTTTACAAACTATGGTACAAAAATGTGAATTTCCGCTTTTTGAAGCAGCTCTGACTTTCTGAGCACCTGTCATGTTTCCTGAGGTTCTACAATGGCCAGACAGTACAAACACCCCACAAATGACCCCATTTCGGAAAGTACACACCCTAAGGTATTCGCTGATGGGCATAGTGAGTTCATAGAACTTTTTATTTTTTGTCACAAGTTAGCGGAAAATGATGATTTTTTTTTTTTTCTTACAAAGTCTCATATTCCACTAACTTGTGACAAAAAATAAAAAGTTCTATGAATTCACTATGCCCATCAGCGAATACCTTGGGGTCTCTTCTTTCCAAAATGGGGTCACTTGTGGGGTAGTTATACTGCCCTGGCATTCTAGGGGCCCAAATGTGTGGTAAGGAGTTTGAAATCAAATTCTGTAAAAAATGACCAGTGAAATCCGAAAGGTGCTCTTTGGAATATGGGCCCCTTTGCCCACCTAGGCTGCAAAAAAGTGTCACACATCTGGTATCTCTGTATTCAGGAGAAGTTGAGGAATGTGTTTTGGGGTGTCATTTTACATATACCCATGCTGGGTGAGATAAATATCTTGGTCAAATGCCAACTTTGTATAAAAAAATGGGAAAAGTTGTCTTTTGCCAAGATATTTCTCTCACCCAGCATGGGTATATGTAAAATGACACCCCAAAACACATTCCCCAACTTCTCCTGAGTACGGAGATACCAGATGTGTGACACTTTTTTGCAGCCTAGGTGGGCAAAGGGGCCCACATTCCAAATAGCACCTTTCGGATTTCACAGGTCATTTTTTACAGAATTTGATTTCAAACTCCTTACCACACATTTGGGCCCCTAGAATGCCAGGGCAGTATAACTACCCCACAAGTGACCCCATTTTGGAAAGAAGACACCCCAAGGTATTCCGTGAGGGGCATGGCAAGTTCCTAGAATTTTTTATTTTTTGTCACAAGTTAGTGGAAAATGATGATTTATTTTTATTTATTTTTTTCATACAAAGTCTCATATTCCACTAACTTGTGACAAAAAATAAAAACTTCCATGAACTCACTATGCCCATCAGCGAATACCTTTGGGTCTCTTCTTTCCAAAATGGGGTCACTTGTGGGGTAGTTATACTGCCCTGGCATTCTAGGGGCCCAAATGTGTGGTAAGGAGTTTGAAATCAAATTCTGTAAAAAATGACCAGTGAAATCCGAAAGGTGCTCTTTGGAATATGGGCCCCTTTGCCCACCTAGGCTGCAAAAATGTGTCACACATCTGGTATCTCTGTATTCAGGAGAAGTTGAAGAATGTGTTTTGGGGTGTCTTTTTACATATACCCATGCTGGGTGAGATAAATATCTTGGTCAAATGCCAACTTTGTATAAAAAAATGGGAAAAGTTGTCTTTTGCCAATATATTTCTCTCACCCAGCATGGGTATATGTAAAATGACACCCCAAAACACATTCCCCAACTTCTCCTGAGTACGGAGATACCAGATGTGTGACACTTTTTTGCAGCCTAGGTGGGCAAAGGGGCCCATATTCCAAAGAGCACCTTTCGGATTTCACTGGTCATTTTTTACAGAATTTGATTTCAAACTCCTTACCACACATTTGGCCCCCTAGAATGCCAGGGCAGTATAACTACCCCACAAGTGACCCCATTTTGGAAAGAAGAGACTCCAAGGTATTCGCTGATGGGCATAGTGAGTTCATGGAAGTTTTTATTTTTTGTCACAAGTTAGTGGAATATGAGACTTTGTATGAAAAAAAAAAAATCAGCATTTTTCACTAACTTGTGACAAAAAAAAAAAAATTCTAGGAACTGGCCATGCCCCTCATAGAATACCTTGGGGTCTCTTCTTTCCAAAATGGGGTCACTTGTGGGGTAGTTATACTGCCCTGGCATTTTCCAGGGGCCCTAATGTGTGGTAAGTAGGTAAATGACCTGTGAAATCCTAAAGGTGCTCTTTGGAATATGGGCCCCTTTGCCCACCTAGGCTGCAAAAAAGTGTCACACATGTGGTATCGCCGTATTCAGGAGAAGTTGGGAAATGTGTTTTGGGGTGTCATTTTACATATACCCTTGCTGGGTGAGAGAAATATCTTGGCAAAAGACAACTTTTCCCATTTTTTTATACAAAGTTGGCATTTGACCAAGATATTTCTCTCACCCAGCATGGGTATATGTAAAATGACACCCCAAAACACATTCCCCAACTTCTCCTGAGTACGGCGATACCAGATGTGTGACACTTTTTTGCAGCCTAGATGCGCAAAGGTGCCCAAATTCCTTTTAGGAGGGCATTTTTAGACATTTGGATACCAGACTTCTTCTCACGCTTTGGGGCCCCTAGAATGCCAGGGCAGTATAAATACCCCACATGTGACCCCATTTTGGAAAGAAGACACCCCAAGGTATTCAATGAGAGGCATGGCGAGTTCATAGAATTATTTTTTTTTTGGCACAAGTTAGCGGAAATTGATATTTTTTATTTTTTTCTCACAAAGTCTCCCGTTCCGCTAACTTGGGACAAAAATTTCAATCTTTCATGGACTCAATATGCCCCTCACGGAATACCTGGGGGTGTCTTCTTTCCGAAATGGGGTCACATGTGGGGTATTTATACTGCCCTGGCATTCTAGGGGCCCTAAAGCGTGAGAAGAAGTCTGGAATATAAATGTCTAAAAAATTTTACGCATTTAGATTCCGTGAGGGGTATGGTGAGTTCATGTGAGATTTTATTTTTTGACACAAGTTAGTGGAATATGAGACTTTGTAAGAAAAAAAAAATAATAATTCCGCTAACTTGGGCCAAAAAAATGTCTGAATGGAGCCTTACAGAGGGTGATCAATGACAGGGGGGTGATCAATGACAGGGGGAGTGATCAATGACAGGGGGGTGATCAATGACAGGGGGGTGATCAGGGAGTCTATATGGGGTGATCACCACAGTCATTGATCCCCCCCCTGGAAGGCTCCAGGGAGACGCCTGTATGTGTTTTGCGAATCCGATCCATCTATCAGTGGATCCGTAAAAATCATGCAGACATCTGAATGGAGCTTTACAGGGGGTTGATCAATGACAGGGGTGTAATCAATGACAGGGGGGTGATCAGGGAGTCTATATGGGGTGATAACCACAGTCATTGATCACGCCCCTGTAAGGCTTCATTCAGACGTCCGTATGCGTTTTGCGGATCCGATCCATCTATCAATGGATCCGTAAAAATCATGCAAACATCTGAATGGAGCTTTACAGGGGGTTGATCAATGACAGGGGTGTAATCAATGACAGGGGGGTGATCAGGGAGTCTATATGGGGTGATAACCACAGTCATTGATCACGCCCCTGTAAGGCTTCATTCAGACGTCCGTATGCGTTTTGCGGATCCGATCCATCTATCAGTGGATCCGTAAAAATCATGCGGACATCTGAATGGAGCTTTACAGGGGGTTGATCAATGACAGGGGTGTAATCAATGACAGGGGGGTGATCAGGGAGTCTATATGGGGTGATAACCACAGTCATTGATCACGCCCCTGTAAGGCTTCATTCAGACGTCCGTATGCGTTTTGCGGATCCGATCTATCTATCAGTGGATCCGTAAAAATCATGCGGACATCTGAATGGAGCTTTACAGGGGGTTGATCAATGACAGGGGTGTAATCAATGACAGGGGGGTGATCAGGGAGTCTATATGGGGTGATAACCACAGTCATTGATCACGCCCCTGTAAGGCTTCATTCAGACGTCCGTATGCGTTTTGCGGATCCGATCCATCTATCAGTGCATCCGTAAAAATCATGCGGACATCTGAATGGAGCTTTACAGGGGGGTAATCAATGACAGGGGGGTGATCAGGGAGTCTATATGGGGTGATAACCACAGTCATTGATCATGCCCCTGTAAGGCTTCATTCAGACGTCCGGATGCGTTTTGCGGATCCGATCCATCTATCAGTGCATCCGTAAAAATCATGCGGACATCTGAATGGAGCTTTACAGGGGGGTAATCAATGACAGGGGGTGATCAGGGAGTCTATATGGGGTGATAACCACAGTCATTGATCATGCTCCTGTAAGGCTTCATTCAGACGTCCGTATGCGTTTTGCGGATCCGATCCATCTATCAGTGCATCCGTAAAAATCATGCGGACATCTGAATGGAGCTTTACAGTGGGGTAATCAATGACAGGGGGGTGATCAGGGAGTCTATATGGGGTGATCACCACAGTCATTGATCACGCCCCTGTAAGGCTTCATTCAGACGTCCGGATGCGTTTTGCGGATCCGATCCATCTATCAGTGGATCCGTAAAAATCATGCGGACGTCTGAATGGAGCTTTACAGGGGGTTGATCAATGACAGGGGGGTAATCAATGACAGGGGGGTGATCAGGGAGTCTAAATATGGGGTGATCAGGGGCTAATAAGGGGTTAATAAGTGACGGGGGGGGGGGGGGTAGTGTAGTGTAGTGGTGCTTGGTGCTACTTTACTGAGCTACCTGTGTCCTCTGGTGGTCGATCCAAACAAAGGGGACCACCAGAGGACCAGGTAGCAGGTATATTAGACGCTGTTATCAAAACAGCGTCTAATATACCTGTTAGGGGTTAAAAAAAACACATCTCCAGCCTGCCAGCGAATGATCGCCGCTGGCAGGCTGGAGATCAACTCTCTTACCTTCCGTTCCTGTGAGCGCGCGCGCCTGTGTGCGCGCGTTCACAGGAAGTCTCGCGTCTCGCGAGATGACGCATATATGCGTGACTGTGCGCAGCGCTGCCACCTCCGGAACGCGATCCTGCGTTAGGCGGTCCGGAGGTGGTTAAAGCTTTATTGAGGTGTAGTGCACTTGGCTGGAGCCTGTAATACAACAGGGAAACACTGCCACTATGTGGTATACAGCCAGGTCACCAGCCCACCTATATCATAACAGGCAGTCATTATATTACATTCCCACATACATGTTACAGGATATAACAAAGCATACAGAAAAATGAACAAGAGAAAATCATTTACAAAGATATTGCAGCAGGGTGACCTGGAATACAGCATGTCTTGCAGCCATTTTAGGAAGAACACATGTCTCTTTAACTGTACATCATCTACTCAGCCTAGCATGTGCTGCAGGGTTTAAAGGCTGCTAAAAAACATACAGTCACCTCTTTACATTCTACAGAACTATTATGGGTATATATTATAACTTTTTACAATAGATAAATGAACTTTAGCTTTAGAGAACTTAGACAGAGATCCTACCTCCTTCACAGTAAATGTCTGCACTGAGGAGACCAAACCAAGTAGCAGAATACACAGGGGGCTTTCTGGAAGAGTCCACTGTAAAGACTCTGTCTGTTAAAACTTTCCTCAGTTATCTAATAGCACATTTGAAGAGGTTTATTTAGCATGTCCTGACTCTCTGCTAACAGCTTATGAATATATGGAACTATATTTAACAAGTGATCATTGCTGCAGCTCCTGTATATTGGTATGGCCCTATTGCAAACCTGCAGACTGGATATTTGGTGAAACTTCATGTGGTTCATATCGACTGTACTACACCACTGACTTGGTGCCTGGGCCTAAATGTGTGACAGTGGCCTGTTCCAGTGGTGGGTGACGTGAAGCCTGATTCTCTGCTATGACATGAAGACAGATTCTGCGCTGACATAAGGCCAGATTCTCTGTTACGGGACCTCTCTCCTCTGCCTGGGTGCCTGGGCCTAAATGTGTGACAGTGGCCTGTTCCAGTGGTGGGTGACGTGAAGCCTGATTCTCTGCTATGACATGAAGACAGATTCTGCGCTGACATAAGGCCAGATTCTCTGTTACAGGACCTCTCTCCTCTGCCTGGGTGCCTGGGCCTAAATGTGTGACAGTGGCCTGTTCCAGTGGTGGGTGACGTGAAGCCTGATTCTCTGCTATGACATGAAGACAGATTCTGCGCTGACATAAGGCCAGATTCTCTGTTACGGGACCTCTCTCCTCTGCCTGGGTGCCTGGGCCTAAATGTGTGACAGTGGCCTGTTCCAGTGGTGGGTGACGTGAAGCCTGATTCTCTGCTATGACATGAATACAGATTCTGCGCTGACATAAGGCCAGATTCTCTGTTACGGGACCGCTCTCCTCTGTCTGGGTGCCGGGGCCTAAATGTGTGACAGTGGCCTGTTCCAGTGGTGGGTGACGTGAAGCCTGATTCTCTGCTATGACATGAAGACAGATTCTGCGCTGACATAAGGCCAGATTCTCTGTTACGGGACCTCTCTCCTCTGCCTGGGTGCCTGGGCCTAAATGTGTGACAGTGGCCTGTTCCAGTGGTGGGTGACGTGAAGCCTGATTCTCTGCTATGACATGAAGACAGATTCTGCGCTGACATAAGGCCAGATTCTCTGTTACGGGACCTCTCTCCTCTGCCTGGGTGCCTGGGCCTAAATGTGTGACAGTGGCCTGTTCCAGTGGTGGGTGACGTGAAGCCTGATTCTCTGCTATGACATGAAGACAGATTCTGCGCTGACATAAGGCCAGATTCTCTGTTACGGGACCTCTCTCCTCTGCCTGGGTGCCTGGGCCTAAATGTGTGACAGTGGCCTGTTCCAGTGGTGGGTGACGTGAAGCCTGATTCTCTGCTATGACATGAAGACAGATTCTGCGCTGACATAAG
This sequence comes from Bufo bufo, assembly GCF_905171765.1. Classification (NCBI taxonomy): domain Eukaryota; kingdom Metazoa; phylum Chordata; class Amphibia; order Anura; family Bufonidae; genus Bufo; species Bufo bufo. The sequence continues at coordinate 568,341,359 of NC_053389.1, read as the reverse complement.
GCCAGATTCTCTGTTACGGGACCTCTCTCCTCTGCCTGGGTGCCTGGGCCTAAATGTGTGACAGTGGCCTGTTCCAGTGGTGGGTGACGTGAAGCCTGATTCTCTGCTATGACATGAATACAGATTCTGCGCTGACATAAGCCCAGATTCTCTGTTACGGGACCTCTCTCCTCTGCCTGGGTGCCTGGGCCTAAATGTGTGACAGTGGCCTGTTCCAGTGGTGGGTGACGTGAAGCCTGATTCTCTGCTATGACATGAATACAGATTCTGCGCTGACATAAGGCCAGATTCTCTGTTACGGGACCTCTCTCCTCTGCCTGGGTGCCTGGGCCTAAATGTGTGACAGTGGCCTGTTCCAGTGGTGGGTGACGTGAAGCCTGATTCTCTGCTATGACATGAAGACAGATTCTGCGCTGACATAAGGCCAGATTCTCTGTTACGGAACCTCTCTCCTCTGCCTGGGTGCCTGGGCCTAAATGTGTGACAGTGGCCTGTTCCAGTGGTGGGTGACGTGAAGCCTGATTCTCTGCTATGACATGAATACAGATTCTGCGCTGACATAAGGCCAGATTCTCTGTTACGGGACCTCTCTCCTCTGCCTGGGTGCCTGGGCCTAAATGTGTGACAGTGGCCTGTTCCAGTGGTGGGTGACGTGATGCCTGATTCTCTGCTATGACATGAAGACAGATTCTGCGCTGACATAAGGCCAGATTCTCTGTTACGGGACCTCTCTCCTCTGCCTGGGTGCCTGGGCCTAAATGTGTGACAGTGGCCTGTTCCAGTGGTGGGTGACGTGATGCCTGATTCTCTGCTATGACATGAAGACAGATTCTGCGCTGACATAAGGCCAGATTCTCTGTTACGGGACCTCTCTCCTCTGCCTGGGTGCCTGGGCCTAAATGTGTGACAGTGGCCTGTTCCAGTGGTGGGTGACGTGAAGCCTGATTCTCTGCTATGACATGAAGACAGATTCTGCGCTGACATAAGGCCAGATTCTCTGTTACGGGACCTCTCTCCTCTGCCTGGGTGCCGGGGCCTAAATGTGTGACAGTGGCCTGTTCCAGTGGTGGGTGACGTGAAGCCTGATTCTCTGCTATGACATGAATACAGATTCTGCGCTGACATAAGGCCAGATTCTCTGTTACGGGACCTCTCTCCTCTGCCTGGGTGCCTGGGCCTAAATGTGTGACAGTGGCCTGTTCCAGTGGTGGGTGACGTGATGCCTGATTCTCTGCTATGACATGAAGACAGATTCTGCGCTGACATAAGGCCAGATTCTCTGTTACGGGACCTCTCTCCTCTGCCTGGGTGCCTGGGCCTAAATGTGTGACAGTGGCCTGTTCCAGTGGTGGGTGACGTGATGCCTGATTCTCTGCTATGACATGAAGACAGATTCTGCGCTGACATAAGGCCAGATTCTCTGTTACGGGACCGGTCTCCTCTGTCTGGGTGCCGGGGCCTAAATGTGTGACAGTGGCCTGTTCCAGTGGTGGGTGACGTGAAGCCTGATTCTCTGCTATGACATGAATACAGATTCTGCGCTGACATAAGGCCAGATTCTCTGTTACGGGACCTCTCTCCTCTGCCTGGGTGCCTGGGCCTAAATGTGTGACAGTGGCCTGTTCCAGTGGTGGGTGACGTGATGCCTGATTCTCTGCTATGACATGAAGACAGATTCTGCGCTGACATAAGGCCAGATTCTCTGTTACGGGACCTCTCTCCTCTGCCTGGGTGCCTGGGCCTAAATGTGTGACAGTGGCCTGTTCCAGTGGTGGGTGACGTGATGCCTGATTCTCTGCTATGACATGAAGACAGATTCTGCGCTGACATAAGGCCAGATTCTCTGTTACGGGACCGGTCTCCTCTGTCTGGGTGCCGGGGCCTAAATGTGTGACAGTGGCCTGTTCCAGTGGTGGGTGACGTGAAGCCTGATTCTCTGCTATGACATGAAGACTGATTCTGCGCTGACATGAAGCCAGATTCTCTGCTATGGCATGAAGAGACTGATTCTCTGCTGACATGAAGCCAGATTCTTTGCTATGGCATGAAGAGACTGATTCTCTGTTATGGGACCTCTGTCCAATTGATATTGGTTCATTTTTATTTTTTTTATTTTAATTTTAATTCATTTCCCTATTCACATTTGTTTGCAGGGGATTTACCTACATGTTGCTGCCTTTTGCAGCCCTCTAGCTCTTTCCTGGGCTGTTTTACAGCCTTTTTAGTGCCCAAAAGTTCGGGTCCCCATTGACTTCAATGGGGTTCGGGTTCGGGACGAAGTTCGGATCGGGTTCGGATCCCGAACCCGAACATTTCCGGGAAGTTCGGCCGAACTTCTCGAACCCGAACATCCAGGTGTTCGCTCAACTCTAGAGATGAGAAGTTCTCTTTGTAGCAAAGGGTCGAGAAGTGTGAACAACCAGTAATCCGTGTTGTCTAAAATGCGAATAACGCGTGGGTCGCGGGAAAGGCAGCCTAACATGAAGTCGGCCATGTGTGCCAGAGTACCAACAGGCAAGACTTCGCTGTCGTCATCAGGAGGATCACTCTCAATCTCCTCATCCCCTTCCTCCTCTTCTGCCCACCCACGCTGAACAGATGGAATTAAACTTCCATGGTACTACCCTCTGTAGCAGAGGCAACCGTCTCCTGCTCCTGCTCCTACTCCTACTCCTTCTCCTCCTCCTCTTCATCATCAATTTGTGCTGAGAAGACGAACTGAGGGTGGTCTGGCTATCACCCTGTGTAATGTCTTCTAATGTCGCTGTCTGCAGCGGCCTAACTATTGTACGCTATTTAGCACAGGATGCGCTAAAAATAGATATTGCTGCTACACACAATAATCCTTAGAAGGACCTTTGGGTCTGCAAAGTTTTAGCAATTTAGCGCAGGTTGCGCTAAAAATATAGATTGCTGCTGCCACACTCAGTAGTCCTTAAATGGACTTTTGGGTCTCAGAAAAGTTTTGGTGGTAAAAATATTCTTGAATCACTCCCTACACTGTCTGTCCCTTCCTCAGCACAGTTCTCCCTGACTAAGAATGAGCCAAACATGCATCATCGGGTTCTATGCCTTCCGGCCAGCCAATCACTGTAATGCCAGCAGCCGAAATGGCTAAGGCATTACAGTGAGGCCAGTACTTACCTCCACGTTTATTGGCTGCTTAGCATGCTCGATCATCACTAATGTTGACCTTTGGGGAGGGGTGGATTTTAACATCAGATCTGACAACTGACACTTTTGAGGGCTTCCTGACTCTACTTAGATGGGAAATGGTAGGGAAAAAAGATTAGGCATGTTGGATTTCAAAAAGACCAATCCTTTGTTATCATAGAAGATAGAAGCTGCCAGTTCTGGCATGTTTATAGTGCAGTCTACTGACAGTTATTTCATCGAGATGGACAGTTTAAAGGGAATGTTTCACATATACTTTTGTTTCTGCCCGTTAAACCAGATAGTGACACATATCTATTTTATGTTTATTTTCTGATTGTATATTATTTTATCCTATTTACCAAACATGATTATGGGGGCGGCCAGGCAAGACTGACAATCTGCCCTCTCAAGAGGATTCCCAATAGTCTGCTGGATCTGGTAAGAGTGTGGGCCACTACTCTCACCTCTGTTAAATCCGTCTAGCCTGCTGCTTTTAAGTTCTATCATTACACTTATTAAAAACTTTGCAAGAGATCCCATTTGGCGCATAGCATTCTGCGCAGAGCTCAACGTTGGCTCCACTTCCCGCTCTGCTTTCAGTGTCCGCACCCTCCGGCTGAAGGCAGCATCTGACTGATGCAGGTCTTTATGGGGGTGTGGTGAGTACTAGGTTTCACATGAAAAAAAACATTTTCCCACCCAGAGCAGGTATTTGTTAAAAATTCCTTTCAACTTTAAACAGATTATCTTGACACAGGGTTACATGATCCCTCGCTGTCCTGGTGTCAAGACGATCTACGGTGCAGGGAAAGGGACAGGACAGAGAGAGCACAATATGTGCTTGCCATGACTGATATTTTCTCCACAGTTTCAGGCTAACCAGGCTTTAATCAATAGAGATCAGTGAGCCTGAACTCTTGAGGCGATAAGGCAGCTTTCACACAATCAGTTTTTGGTCAGTGTTTGTTCATTGTTTTCCATCAGTGATTGTGAGCTAAAACCACATAGATAAGGAATAATGGAACGATTTTCACCATTTCTGTGTTTTTGACTTGCTCCTGGTTTTGGCTGATCAAGCATTGACTGTGTGATAGTTGTCTAAGGAGTCAGCTCCCGGATGTGTTACTATCCTGACCTCTCCTCTTAAAAGACTCTGTGCAGAAAGTATAAATCATAATACACACTGCTCTCTGTGCCTGGTGCCCTCTTTGACTTCTGAGAGGAACACCACAGTCAGATGCTTCCCCAGGCTCTCCACTGGGGAGTGTTGTTGGGGGGGGGGGGGGGGGGGGGGTTAGGGAGAAATGTTCTTTAAGGGTTTCACGACAAGCTGTTGTAGCATGATTTGTTTGAATAAAAGAATATTCCAGCACTCACTTTGTAGTTGTGTCGTTTCTTTGTCTTTATTTACAGCAGCAAGTAAGACATAAGGACAAATCCATCCACCAATGGCAATTGTTAACGTGTTTCGAACATACTGTTCTTAGTCGTAACAATAATGCGTGTGAGGACCGAGAGATTTATAGACAGGTTCCTCCCCTCCTCCCATCAAACAGCGGTGGGGGGTCAAGTCCAACCCACCAATTCTCAGACCAAACACGCATTAACCTGTTGTATGCATCACATGTATATTCCAAAAACCAAACCCAACAAGTGAATAATTACAAACGTACATTTACAAATACATGTAGAATATAAATATACAAAACATATAATAAAAAAAATAGGATCATTACACAAAAAGGAAAAGGGCATGAAATGTATTTAAAATATAGAAGCACATAATGGCCCAATATTCCTCCATTGATAGTCCAATAATGATAATGTGCTATTTCATTGATAGAAATGCATAAGTTCTTTCCTCAAATTTAATCCTGATGGATATCTGGTGTTGAGCCTAAAACTCCAATAAGCTTCCCTCAAGAGGATGGTTTTCTTATGATCTCCTCCTCTTGGAGGAAGTGTCACTTTCTCAATTGCAAACGCTCGAAAATACTTAGTACTACGACCATGTGTTTGAATAAAATGTCTTGCTGCGTTCAAAATATTGGCAGAGATAGGATTGGAGATATACATAAGATGCTCCAATATCCTAGTTTTAAACTTTCACGACGAACTGCCGACATACATTAAATCGCAATGATATACACAATGCCGACAGCATTGCAATTGATGTAATGTTTAATAGGGAAGGTAGTGGAGTGGTCAGCATTATGAAAAATCTTAGTATTCAGTGTATAATTGCAGGTTTTACATGGATGGCCCCCACATTTGGTAAAGCCTTTATATTTTATCCATGTATCACCTGCTAATCTGCACTGCCATGTATAAAAAGTGAATGTGAAAGAACATTTGCCAAAGTAGGTGGTCACCTGGACACTATCCTATAGCCCCTTTGTAAAATATTGTGCAAGGTCTGATCTTCATAAAGAATGGGTAAGCATTTTTTAACAATCTCTTGTATCTGGCTAAATTGTCGACTGTATGTCAACACTAGTGTCGGCAATTTAGAACCATCCCAATTGAAAGTGGATCTTATTTCATCATTCCTTCTTTTATTTTTAAATAATAACTCCTGTCTGGATTTATTAGTCACAATGGCTTGGGCTCTGGATAGCATATAAAAAGGGTAACCCCTATTCAAAAGCCGTGAGTGACTCATTTGACACTCCTTCAAAAAAACGCAGCTTGTGTACTGCAATTCCTGCGCGCACGCATGAACTCACCCACAGGGATAGGATGATGGCTGTTTGCTCCTAAAATAGTGTTACCTGTGATTTTGTTTGCAATAATTTTCTGTTAAAATCAGCTTTCCAGAGAGACCAGTAAGTCTAAGATCTAAAAAGCTGATAGTATACGAATCTTGAGTGAGAGTGAATCGCAAATTGTACGGATTGTTGTCTAGCTACTGTTTCAGATCAGGTATGGCAGATACATCGCCACTCCATATAAGGAGCAGATCATCGATGTGCCTGCCATACCACTCGATCTGTTGAGAAAAGGGATTACTGTCGCTGTATCACTCCTCCCAATAAGACATAACAAGATTGGCCAAAGAGGGCGAGAATTTCGCCCCCATTGATACTCCTCTGGTTTGCACCAAAAATAAAGAATCAAACGAAAAATAGTTATGCATCAAAAGGAAGAGCGTTACCTCCAGGGTATAATCAATTAGGTCAGAAGCATAATTACTATATCTGTGTAGATGAAATTCAAGTGCTAACAAAGCCACATTGTGTGGAATGGAGGGATACAATGATATAACATCAATAGTCAGCCACATTTATCCTGCCTTCCACTTCATATTATACATGGATCTGAGCACATCCGAAGTATCCTTGATATACCCTGGTACTCTTTTCACTAGCGGTTGTAGCAAAGAATCCAACCACTCTCCCAGTCTCTCCATCAAGGAACCAATGCCTGACACAATAGGGCGTAGTGGTGGAGGACTTAACCCCTTATGGACCTTAGGTAAAGCATGTATTATCGGAGTTACTGGTGATTCCACATTCAAGAAGATAAATTGTTTCTGATTAATGAACCCCAATTCCCTGCCTTTATGCAGCATTTGGGCATACTCCTGTTTGTATTTAAAAAAGGGTCCTTATCTAGCTTCTTCTAGGTGGAAACATCCGATAAAATATCAAGCATCTGCTGACAATACCTATCCCTGTCCAGAACAACCACTGATCCCCTCTTGTCCGCCATTTTAATAATTATTTCATTCATATTCTTTCATTCATTAAGGGCTTTAGTTTGTTTGGTTGTAAGGTTATTGTATTTATTATTGGGCGATTTTTCTTTAAAAATAGAAGTAAGTTCCCTTTCTACAACCTCCTGAAAAATATCCATTCCCTGAGTGCGTGACATAGCGGGATAAAATTTCGGATTCGGGGTTTTAAAATCCTGACACCTAATTCCTGCAGAAGTTTCACAGCTTTCTAATTGGAGATCTGTGAGACAGACAAGAGACATTTGTTCCTTGAACGACATGTCCCTTTAATTATTACTTATTATCTCATCTGTACTCACCGGATGTTCAGTTTCGCTTATGTCATCGTAAAAATGTCTAGTAACCGTGAGGTTTTTGATAAATTTATTAATATCAAGTATTATTGTGAACAAATCAAAATCAACAGATGGCACAAAATTAAGACCTAAGGTCAAAACTTCCATTTGATCTTCAGTAAGGCCCCTTTCACATGGGCGAGAATTCCGCGCGGTGCAATGCGTGAGGTAAATGCATTGCACCCGCACTGAATCCGGACCCATTCACTTCAATGAGGCTGTGCAGATGAGCAGTGATTTTCATGCATCACTTGTGTGTTGCGTTAAAATCGCAGCATGTTTTTCACGCAACGCAGGCCCTATAGAAATGAATGGGGCTGCGTGAAAATCACAAGCAAGTGCGGATGCGGTGCGATTTTCATGCATGATTGCTAGGAGATGATAGTGTCACTACCAGAGCTTTGGGACGTTCTCACAGCTCTGTTTCTCCACCCCTGTGATGATGTCACTACTAGAGCTGGGAGGAGTTCTCACTGCTCTGTTTACTTTTGGTTTCCTTCCTCCCAGCTGTTCCTCATGCGTTTGATTTCCCTCTCTTTATATCACCCCTCCTCCTATTGTAGGGCGTGGATTATAGTTCTCATTTCAGTTGTAGCTCTTGCTTTAGTATCTTCACTTGTAGCTATCAGTTCACTGGACCTGTGTTCTGCTGCAGCAAGCACTCCGGATATTACCAGCTGTCCTTGGATCCGTCTTCTCTGCGGCTGCAACACCTTCAGCTAAGTGTACAGACATTGTTGTGTACCTGATTATTTTCTGACTGGATCTGAGGTGGCCACGGTTCCCTCCATATACTGAGTAGGGCACCGGTGGCCGTGCCCCTTCCACTATTGTAGGGGTTACAGTGGTCATCAGTCTTAGGCACGTGGGCATGCCTCGTTCCGCCATTTGGATCCGGGCATGTGCTTTAGCAGCATAGGGAGAGCTTTGAGGGTCGGACAGGGGTCACCCTTTATCCTCCCTAGTTTGGGTCCGGTCAGTAGCTCTTTTACTGTGTATACTATTGTTGCTCACATACAGCCGTGACATTATAATCCACCAAAACCGTCCTTTTTTGACATGGATCCGCTTTCTGGCCTGGTTGACCGCATGCAGGGTCTGTCTTTGGAAGTAGCGGATCTCCGTCAATCTATGACTCAGCTTCAAGCATTGGGCTCTGCTCCGGCTCATGGAGTCTGTTGCGAGCCAAAGGTCTCACTTCCGGAAACGTTCTCCGGGGGCAGTGAGAATTTTGTTCGCTTCAGAGAGGCATGCAAACTCCATTTTTGCTTGTGTCCCCACTCCTCTGGTAATCAGGAGCAGAGGGTGAGGATTGTCATCTCCCTGCTCAGGGGTAATGCTCAGACTTGGGCTTTTTCGCTGCCATCAGGGGATCCCTCCCTTCGATCCGTGGAAAGATTTTTTGTGGCCCTGGGGCAGATTTATGATGACCCGGATCGTGTTGCTCTGGCCGAATCTAACTTACGTGTTTTATGCCAGAACAAACTGTCTGCGGAGCTTTATTGTTCTGAATTTCGGAGATGGGCAGCTGATTCGGGTTGGAATGATGCTGCACTCCGGAGTCAGTTCTGTCATGGTCTCTCAGAGAGATTGAAAGATGCGTTTGCTTTCCATGAGAGACCAACGTCCTTAGAGTCTGCCATGTCATTTGCGGTACACCTTGACAGGCGTCTAAGAGAAAGAAACGAGACCTCTCTGTCCAGCCATTGTCAGTCTAGGGGCAGTGGTGCGGACTCATTCAGTGTGCAGGGGCCTCATCCTGTCTCGCTCCCCTCTGAGGAGGAGCCCATGCAGCTAGGTCGACTTGCCCCTGATAAAAGAGGATTTAGTCCTCAGAGTATGGTGTGTTTTTGTTGTGGGGGCATAGGTCATTTGGCAAATGTTTGTCGTCTAGGAGATTCTTGAACTGTACTAAGAGCGATAATAAGAGAAAAACCTCAAACGGTAAATCATCAAATTCTGCTTCATCTGCTACTTTGGGCAAAGTTGATGTAGGAATTGATGCTTTTCCTCTGACCTGCAGTTCCCGTTTTCTCCTGTCTGCCAGGGTGGCGCTAGAGAGCAAAGTCATTTCTTGTGAGATTTTTGTCGATAGTGGAGCGGCCGTCAATCTTATTGACACTCAATTTGTAGCCATGCATGGTTTTCAGGTTTGCACATTAGAAAAGGATATACCTGTTTTTGCTATTGACTCTGCTCCACTCTCACAGAGATCTCTGAAAGGCATTGTTCACAATATCCGGCTAGCTGTAGGTGACACTCATGTGGAGGATATATCTTGTTTTGTCCTTAACGGATTGCCTTCTCCTCTAGTTTTGGGGTTACCCTGGCTCACTAGACATAACCCCACTATTGATTGGCAAGGAAGGCAAATAAATGAGTGGAGTGACTTTTGTAGAGAGAATTGTCTCACAGCGACTTTTGCAGAGGTGTCTACTAAAACTGTGCCATCATTTCTCTCTGATTTCTCGGACGTGTTTTCCGAGAGCGGTGTTCAGGAGCTACCTCCTCACCGGGAGTTTGACTGTCCCATTAACCTCATTCCCGGCGCCAAGCTGCCAAAAGCACGCCTCTACAATCTCTCACAACCGGAAAGAATTGCAATGCGAACTTATATCTCCGAGAGTCTCGAGAAGGGGCATATTCGTCCCTCAAAGTCACCTGTGGCCGCGGTTTTTTTTTTTTTTGTTAAAAAAAAAGATGGCTCTCTGAGACCTTGCCTAGATTTTAGGGAGCTGAACCGTATCACGATTCGCGATCCCTATCCCCTTCCTCTGATCCCGGACCTCTTCAACCAAATTGTTGGGGCCAAGGTGTTTTCCAAATTGGATTTGAGAGGCGCGTACAACCTGGTCAGGGTCAGAGAGGGGGATGAATGGAAAACGGCCTTTAATACCCCTAACGGGCATTTCGAGAATCTCGTTATGCCTTTCGGCCTGATGAATGCTCCGGCCGTCTTTCAGCATTTTGTTAATAGTATTTTCTACCATTTAATGGGGAAATTTGTATTGGTGTATCTTGATGATATTTTGATTTTTTCCCCTGATGTTCAGACCCATCAGGATCATCTTTTTCAGGTTCTGCAGATTCTGCGGGAAAATAAATTGTACGCCAAGCTGGAGAAATGTCTTTTTATGGTATCGGAGATTCAATTTCTGGGTTTTCTCCTCTCTGCTTCTGGTTTTCGCATGGATCCGGAGAAGGTCCGTGCTGTACTTGAGTGGGAGCTTCCTGAGAATCAGAAGGCATTGATGCGCTTTCTGGGTTTTGCGAACTATTACAGAAAGTTCATTTTGAATTATTCCTCTGTTGTCAAAACCCTCACTGACATGACAAAAAAGGGGGCGGCTTTTTCCTCTTGGTCGGAGGAGGCGCTTGCAGCCTTTTCTAAGATTAAAGAGAGTTTTGCGTCTGCTCCCGTCTTGGTGCATCCCGATGTTTCCTTACCTTTTATTGTTGAGGTGGATGCTTCCGAGGTGGGTGTGGGTGCGGTTTTGTCCCAGGGCCCTTCTCCTGCCAAATGGCGACCCTGTGCCTTTTTCTCTAAAAAACTCTCCCCGGCAGAGAGAAACTATGATGTGGGAGATAGGGAGTTGTTGGCCATCAAGTTGGCTTTCGAGGAATGGCGCCATTGGTTGGAGGGGGCCAGGCACCCTATCACCGTTTTTACCGACCATAAGAATCTGGCATACTTGGAGTCGGCCAGGCGTATGAATCCGAGACAGGCCAGATGGTCTCTGTTCTTCTCCAGATTCAATTTTGTTGTTACATTCCGACCTGGGATAAAAAATGTGAAGGCTGATGCTCTCTCTCGCTGTTTTCCGGGAGGAGGAAACTCCGAGGACCCGGGTCCCATTTTGGCGGAGGGGGTAGTTGTTTCTGCTCTATATTCCGATTTGGAGGCCGAGGTCCAGGCTGCCCAGACTGAGGCACCTGCCCGTTGTCCTTCTGGGAAGTTGTTCGTGCCTCCTGAGCTACGTCACAAACTCTTTAAGGAGCATCATTATACGGTTCTTGCTGGTCACCCCGGGAGTAGAGCCACGGTAGATCTCATTGCTCGGAGATTTTGGTGGCCGGCTCTTCGTAAGTCGGTGGAGGGTTTTGTGGCTGCTTGTGAGATGTGCGCTCGCGCTAAGGTCCCTCGTTCACGGCCTTCAGGTTCCCTTCTCCCGTTACCCATACCTTCCCGTCCTTGGACACACCTGTCCATGGACTTTATCACGGATCTTCCTCGTTCCTCGGGGAAGTCGGTGATCCTGGTGGTGGTGGACCGTTTTAGCAAGATGGCTCATTTCGTACCTTTCCCTGGTTTACCCAATGCTAAAACGTTGGCGCAAGCTTTTGTCGACCATATTGTTAAGTTGCACGGCATTCCCTCTGATATTGTTTCCGATAGAGGCACGCAGTTTGTGTCCAGGTTCTGGAAGGCTTTCTGTTCTCGCCTGGGGGTTCGGCTGTCCTTCTCTTCTGCTTTTCACCCGCAGTCGAATGGTCAGACCGAGTGCCTCAATCAGAATCTGGAGACATATTTGCGCTGTTTTGTGGCAGAGAACCAGGAGGATTGGTGTTCATTTCTCCCTCTTGCTGAGTTTGCTCTGAACAACCGTCGTCAGGAATCTTCTGATAAGTCACCATTCTTTGGTGCATATGGGTTCCATCCGCAGTTTGGGACATTCTCGGGAGGGGCTCTTTCTGGTTTACCTGAGGAGGAGAGATTTTCCTCGTCTTTGTCTACCATTTGGCAAAAGATTCAGAGTAATCTTAAAAAGATGAGTGAGAGGTATAGGCGTGTGGCTGATAAGAGACGTGTGCCTGGTCCGGACCTGAATGTGGGTGATCTGGTGTGGTTGTCTACAAGAAACATTAAACTGAAGGTTCCCTCCTGGAAATTGGGTCCCAAGTTTATTGGGCCTTATAAAATCTTGTCAGTCATCAATCCTGTTGCCTTCCGTCTTGATCTTCCACGGGTTTGGAAGATACATAATGTATTTCACAGATCTCTCTTAAAACCATATGTCCAGCCCACGGTACCCTCCTCTTTGCCTCCTCCTCCGATTTTGGTTGATGGCAATCTGGAGTTTGAGGTTTCCAGAATTGTGGACTCTCGCATTGTCCGCGGTTCTCTTCAGTACCTCGTTCATTGGAAGGGTTATGGTCCTGAGGAGAGGATGTGGGTTCCGGTGTCGGACATTAAAGCCACTCGCCTCATCAGGGCATTTCATAGGGCTCATCTTGAGAAGGTGGGTCCTGGGTGTCCGGAGTCCACCCGTAGAGGGGGGGGGGTACTGTCACTACCAGAGCTTTGGGACGTTCTCGCAGCTCTGTTTCTCCACCCCTGTGATGATGTCACTACTAGAGCTGGGAGGAGTTCTCACTGCTCTGTTTACTTTTGGTTTACTTCCTCCCAGCTGTTCCTCATGCGTTTGATTTCCCTCTCTTTATATCACCCCTCCTCCTATTGAAGGGCGTGGATTATAGTTCTCATTTCAGTTGTAGCTCTTGCTTTAGTATCTTCACTTGTAGCTATCAGTTCACTGGACCTGTGTTCTGCTGCAGCAAGCACTCCGGATATTACCAGCTGTCCTTGGATCCGTCTTCTCTGCGGCTGCAACACCTTCAGCTAAGTGTACAGACATTGTTGTGTACCTGATTATTTTCTGACTGGATCTGAGGTGGCCACGGTTCCCTCCATATACTGAGTAGGGCACCGGTGGCCGTGCCCCTTCCACTATTGTAGGGGTTACAGTGGTCATCAGTCTTAGGCACGTGGGCATGCCTCGTTCCGCCATTTGGATCCGGGCATGTGCTTTAGCAGCATAGGGAGAGCTTTGAGGGTCGGACAGGGGTCACCCTTTATCCTCCCTAGTTTGGGTCCGGTCAGTAGCTCTTTTACTGTGTATACTATTGTTGCTCACATACAGCCGTGACAGATAGGGTTGAAAAACCCGGACCCCATTAAAGTCTATTCACTGTATTATTTTCCCTTATAACATTGTTATAAGGGAAAATAATAGCATTCTTAATACAAAATGCTTAGTAAAATGTGCCTTGAGGGGTTAAAAACAAAAAAAATTAACTCGCCTCATCCACTTGATCGCGTAGCTGGCATCGTCTTCTTTCTTCTTCTTTCAGAACCTGCAAAAGGACCTTTGATGACGTAATCGTGCTCACCACATGGTGAGCAAGGTGATGTCAGCGCAGGTCCTTCTGAATGAAGATAGAAGATCCTTCTATCTTCATTCAGCAGGACCTGCGCTGACGTCACCACGCTCACCACATGGTGAACGCGATTACGTCATCAAGGGTCCTTTTTCAGGTCCGGAAAGAAGAAGAAAGAAGACGATGCCGGCTGCGCGATCAAGTGGATGAGGTGAGTTAATTTTTTTTATTTTTTTAACCCCTCAAGGCACATTCTTCTAAGCATTCTGTATTAAGAATGCTATTATTTTCCCTTATAACAATGTTATAAAGGAAAAATAATAAAATCTACACAATACCGAACCAAAACCCGAACTTCAGTGAAGAAGTTCGGGTCTGGGTACCACATTCAGTTTTTTATCACGCGCGTGCAAAATGCATTGCACTCGCGCAGTAAAAACTGAACAATGCATTTTTGGGGTTGGATTGATTTGTTCCAAATCCCCCTTGTTGAATCCTGAATGGAATCCTGTGAAGCATCTGTGACATCCAGTGTATCAAGTTCAGATGAGAAACTGACTCTTTGTGGTCTTGATTGCGTCCCAGAATTTTTCTTAGGTTTTTTATTACGCTTTAATATTGATTTTGGGTCGGAGTGGAGATTATCTCTCCTCCCCCACTCATAAATTTGATCATTTGTATAATCATGGAGGTCCCTCTGAAATTTAGTATGTTTGGTATCAATAATGCTCTCCTCCAGTTGTCTTATTGTTGTGGTAATTTTCTGTTCCATAGCAGCATAATCTCGGGCAGTCTCATATGAACTCAAAGTTTGCTTGCATGTTTGTATGTCAGCTTGTATTAAGGAAAGTTTCTTGCTTTCATATTTAACAATAAGAGACATTAGTTGCAAGGAACAATTGGATAGAATATCATTCCATTCCGTAACAAAGATGTCCGAAAAGACTGTGGTAGGGATCTTTTTAATCCTTAATCCTTGAGGAATCATCATCTTTGACCAATGTAGTATGATCCCACCATAGTTTAGTTTCTTGTATCATAAGTTTCTCAAGTTCAAACATTTTGTTTTTCATATGAAAGACATCTTGAGATTGTTGATCACATCTGGTAAATGCGAAAAGGCCATTATGAAACAGGACCAGAGGTGAACGATGGATCATCCATAAAATGTCTAATGATAATGCAGGACAAAATCAACTTGCAACAAGCGCGCGTAAAATGGTGAGACTCGGAAACGAAACCTTGCTTTGTTAGCACTTAAAGTTCATCTACACAGATATAGTAATTATGCTTCCGACCTTATTGATTATACCCTGGAGGTAACGCTCTTCCTTTTGATGCATAACTATTTTTCGTTTGATTCTTTATTTTTGGTGCAAACCAGAGGAGTATCAATGGGGGCGAAATTCTCGCCCTCTTTGGCCAATCTTGTTATGTCTTTTATAGGCAGGAGCGATACATCTACAGCGACAGTAATCCCTTTTCTCAACAGATCGAGTGGTATGGCAGGTACAGCGATGATCTGCTCCTTATATGGAGCGGCGATGTATCTGCTATACCCGATCTGAAACAATATCTAGACAACAATCCGTACAATTTGCGATTCACTCTCACTCAAGATTCGTATACTATCAGCTTTTTAGATCTTAGACTTACTGGTCTCTCTAGAAAGCTGATTTTAACAGAAAATTATCGCAAACAAAATCACAGGTAACACTATTTTAGGAGCAAACAGCCATCATCCTGATCATACTATTAAGTCTATCCCTGTGGGCGAGTTCATGCGTGCGTGCAGGAATTGCGTTTTTTGAGGGAGTGTCAAAATATTCACTCACGGCTTTTGAATAGGGGTTACCCTTTTTTATGCTATCCAGAGCCCAAGCCATTGCGACTAATAAATCCAGACAGGAGTTATTATTTAAAAATAAAAGAAGGAATGATGAAATAAGATCCACCTTCAATTGTGATAGTTCTACATCTACTATCAGCTTTTTAGATCTTAGACTTACTGGTCTCTCTGGAAAGCTGATTTTAACAGAAATTTATTGCAAAAAAATCACAGGTAACATTATTTTACGAGCAAACAGCCATCATCCTGATCATACTATTAAGTCTATCCCTGTGGGCGAGTTCATGCGTGCGCGCAGGAATTGCAGTACACCTTCAATTGTGATGGTTCCAAATTGCAGACACTAGTGTTGACATACAGTCGACAATTTAGCCAGATACAAGAGATTGTTAAAAAATGCTTACCCATTCTTTATGAGGATCAGACCTTGCACAATATTTTACGAAGGGGCTATAGGATAGTGTCCAGGCGACCACCTATTTTGGCAATTGTTCTTTCACCTTCACTTTTTACACGGCAGTGCAGATTAGCAGGTGATACATGGATCAAATATAAAGGCTTTACCAAATGTGGGGGCCATCCGTGTAAAACCTGCAATTATACACTGAATACTAAGATTTTTCATAATGCTGACCACTCCAATACCTTCCCTATTAAACATTACATCAATTGCAATACTGTCGGCATTGTGTATATCATTCAATGTATTGCTTGCGATTTAATGTATGTCGGCAGTTCGTCATGACAGTTTAAAACGCAGCAAGATATTTTATTCAAACACATGTTCATAGTACTAAGTATTTTCGAGCGTTTGCAATTGAGAAAGTGCCCTTTTACTTTTTGTGTAATGATCCTATTTTTTTTAATTATATGTTTTGTATATTTATATATTTATATTTTACATGTATTTGTAAATGTACGTTTGTAATTATTCACTTGTTGGGTTTGGTTTTTGAAATTTACATGTAATGCATACAACAGGTTAATGTGTGTTTGGTCTGAGAATTGGTGGGTTGGACTTGACCCCACCACCGCTGTTTGATGGGAGTAGGGGAGGAACCTATCTATAAATCTCTCGATCCTCACACGTATTAATGTTACGACTAAGAACCGTATGTTCGAAACGCGTTAACGATTGCCATTGGTGGATGGATTTGTCCTTATGTCTTACTTGCTTATGTAAATAAAGACAAAGAAACAACACAACTACAAAGTGAGTGCTGGAACCTCCTTTTATTCATACAATTCATTTAGGTCTCACCTGTTTAGTTCCGTGCACGCTGGTGGTCAATTAAGAGTGAGCTGGAAGCAATACAATATGGACTGTGGTTGTAGCAAGAGGGTTGTGGTGTTAATCACAGATTACATAGAAATTGCGTAATCAAGTCTGTTTTCCATACAGTTGAATTTAAAGGGGTTTTCCTCAACTTATCCTCAGGGTAGTATCTGATCGGTGGAGGTCAGACACCTGGGAACTCCACTGATCAGCTGTTTGAGAAGGCACCATCACTCGCTGTAGCACTGTCGCCTTCTCACAGCTTTCTGTAGGCCAAGTGATGACTTGTTGATTGGTCATGTGGCCTATACCCAGGTCAGCCCCATAGAAGTGAATGGGGCTGAGCTGCAATACCAAGCATAGCCGCTATACATTGAGGATAGGTTATCAGTATTTACGTTTCGGAAAAGCCTTTTTACAGTATGACTTCTGGTTATAACTAATTTTTGCAAATAGCTTAATGTTTTGTCTCTCTGACAGTTAAGAAGCAACAGATTTGGATAGCAATATTAAAAAAGTAACATCATTTGCCAGACTGAAAGGCAGTGTTAGTTAGTTAAAGGGGTTGTCCAAGTTATATAAAAAAAATAATAATAAAGCACTGTAAATCTGATGGTCAGCAATATACAGTATACATAAGCTAAGCAAGTTCTAGGCAAAAAAAATATTTCCTCATGTTCCTAGTTCTGTTATGGCCCCTTTGTTTACATGCAGTTGCAGAGCTGTGGGGCCGTGTAACAACAATCTCTGAGGTTTTCCTTATGAATATTTGTGGGTATCAACAAAGACTGCCTTTCCCTCCCCTACTCTGCAAAGGGAATGAAAGAATCACTGCCCTGTTTGCAGTCTGACTGCTGGGATTCTCATGTTGTATGTGTGGGACTATAAGTCCCAGCTGTACGTTACCAATGACATTGCTGAGAAAACTCCTCCAGTATCAACTCTGTGTTTGCAGGGGTGTGGCTTGTCCCTCCTGTGGCTTGTGCATGGAACGTCATCAGAGTAGGAAAAGAAGCTGACATCACAGGTCAAGTAATGTGCAACTAACTAGCAGAATATGGCCACTGTAGATGAAGTGAATTGAAAACCCCTTACATTTCCTTAGTTAGAAACATACAAAGAACAAAAAAATAATATTATCATATGGTCTGTTATTTAAAAAGTTCCAGCTTCCTTTTCATGGCTATACATAATCAGTGTAACTTTATCCTTGAAAGTGTAATCATACGTTGACTAAATTACAGGTAGCTATTTTATGTAGCTACCTTCAGAGCTTCTTCTTTTGTGGAGTACAGACTATTCTTTAGTTCACTATTTTATCACATGTTATTCTGTTTTGCCTGAATAGTATTTTCCTAAAAGGAAATTGTCTCCTTAAAACAGTGTACTTTTCCTAAATTAGACAGTAAATTGTGGAAAAGTCTCAATCTATTCTTATTTTAGTCAGTGGATAGATATATAGTTAGAGTTCAGTAACTGTCAAGACAGCAGTATATATATATATCATGCTATAAATTGTATAAGATTTATGCAAAAAACTTGAAATATGGGTTATTATTGTCTCATAGAGAACTGGTGTCACAACCTAGACCTTCCTAAATCCTGTCATATGAGCCTTGTGTTCACTTCAGATTTATTAAGATGGCTCATACACAGTAGTTTGAAGAGAGCACACAAAAATAAATGATGCCCCCCTCCCCGGTGTGTGCAGACCACCAGAGTCTACCCCCATGAAAAGGCACAACAGAGCAATAAAACCCCTTCGCCTTGCTTGGATATTTTTTATACTGATAATTAAACAATTTTATATATCTGTCATGCAGCCAAAGATCATTTTGGATTTTCACTTTTAATGCCCAACTACATAAAAAGCCTGAAATATGGTGTGGTGGCAGCTGATCCTAATAGTCCACTGTCTTCATGCAACACTCCCAAGGATGCTGATTCATTCAACTAGAGTTGAGATGAATCCCAAGTGTCACATCCCACCAAGTACTGAAGCTGAAGAGGGTTTCAGGACTTTCAAACCTACAGTGTTCTAAAGCTAGGCAAGTCGCTGAGATATTACCAGCTACTACGAGCTACAGTCAGAAGTATAAGAGCAAACAGTATGGTAATAAAGAGTCAGTATGTAGTTGCTAGGATGAACTGATGGAGAGAAGCAGAGGCACAGAGAGACACATGGACTATACTGCCGGTTAAAAAGTGTTATACTGACTCATTTCACTGCTGGGTTCACATCTAAACAGTTGCTGTTTCTGAGGGTGTGCTACACAGTGTTAGGAGCAGAATCTCCTGTTTCTCATTGTAGAGTCTATGGGCAGACACCATAGCAGCTAGTCTCTGCCCAATAGCTAAAGCAAAAGTGAAAATTAAACATAGAGACTGCCGAGTGGAAACTGCTAAAACATGCCAGATAAAAATCATATAATAGCCAGGTATAGATTATTCCATATGTACAGACACATGGCAGCTTATCCCAAACAATCATCTGAAACAAACCTAGACCCAGTTTGAGCTAGTAAAAGCACTTGAGCAAAAATGCAAATGGCCTTACTTATCTTACTCCTGTTAATCTTTTACCCTTTCATTCTCTTATCCTCATCAAATTCTATTTCATGCAAATCAATGATTGTTATTAAAGAGTAACATGCCAGTATGGTTGACCTTGGTAACCAGTAGGAGTCCCTAGTGGAATTTATTGGGCCTTATGACCCTTGTTTTCTTGCCTTGAACTGTATTATCTCTAGGACCTCCCTCTGGGATTAATAAGCTTTCATAATATTTCCTAGGGCCACTATGACTTCAATGTAGTGATTAGCTAGGGTTGCGTTGGTTGGACTTTATATTTAGTATTCTGCATTACTGGATATTTCAACCATCACAGAATTTCATCTATTCTTCATTGATCTACAGTAAGATTATTGTTGTGTTGCTAGTTTGTAAACAATCATAGTGATAAAAGTATTACCCAATAGCACTTACCGTTGGCACAGTGATTATTGTAGGCCTGGGAATGTGAGTGTGGACGGATACTAAGTCACTGTTCGCTTCAGATCTTGATACTCTGGAGTCATCATATGAAGCTCTCTTAAAAGTACAGTTCTTAATGCCATTTCTCTCTGAATGACAACATTGACTAACGTTGTCTTCTGGAACACAGCCGATTTTTGTGTTCTGCCCACTAGACACATTTGCACTTGGCTGTTTAATGACAGCAGCACCCACATCTGAGTTTTGCACCTCAAGTGTATTGTTGCCAGCTGGGTCAAACGGAACATTCTCCCTTTCATGACCAAAACAGGTAAGAAGCCCCGAACAGGGAAATGCATGCATGTTGTATTCAAGATAGTGTATCTTCACCTGAACGTGTTCTGCAAGTGTCGCTGCTCACTGTAGACTTGGGGGTGGGGTATCACCATTTCATCTTCTCTCCATGAACAATGTCTTTCATGTTCGCATGCCAGACTAGAGATTAGTAGGATTCCTAATTCAAGAAGCTGCTTTAAGAGAAAGCTGAGAAAGATCCACTGACTTTCTGTAATCCCTTGAGATCCTGAAACAAACAGCTGCTTTGTTTTTCCTTATTCGCTTGCTCCCATCATCACAACAGTGCTACTATTGAGGTAACTGGAGGGAAAAGTATTGAAACCTCCTTTCATTTATGCTCCAAGTTCTTAGCTTCTAGTAAAATATCCAGTCAAGCAGCTTGAAAATTATCTACGATTACAATGGTAGGTCATGAAACAAGCGCTTGCATATGGAGTTACTTTGCTCCATGCGAATAGCCAGTGTAGCCTGATCGTTCTTAGCATACTCGTATCCAAGTGTGTATCAGTGACATCATAACAAAAGAAAAACCTTCTCCTGTTACCCCCTTAAAATATGCATGAACAAAAATATATTGAAAATGATGTTGGTAATGAAGATCAAGATTACACGTTTAGGATCTGTCACAGCCCTAAATAATTAACCCCTAAACTGTAGGGCTTGCATCAAGTTGCATAGTTTTGTGCTGCATGTTCCTGAACACTTTCACTGAATCGGGAGATGTGTTATACATTGTTTCTAATATTTAAGAATATTATTCACATGATACAAATATTGTGAGAACCTAAGAGCTTCAATGTGTTGAGGAGGTTACTGCATCTTTGGCACCTCCTGGGCATCCGGACTGATATGGGAATCCTCCATGTAGCATTTTCTATCAGTTGACCACTTTGACCTGTACATGGTAGGATGTATCCTCTTCCCTTGTCCTAATACGCCTAATGGGAACACTTTTGTATATGTGTATATCATTTAATGTATCTATGGTTCTTGGACCGTTCTTTACCCGTACATACCCCCTGATGAACCCATCTCGGGGAAAACGTGTCAGGGTGAACCGGTAAATAGGTCCACCACATAGGGCTTTCTTAGGGTTACTAGGACAGGTACGGGGACGGGGAAACCCCACCATCAGGAGTTGTCCCCGGGCTGAGGATAGACCAGGGCTTTTGTTAGGGATAGTTCTCCCTTCCCTGGTCAACCGGTCACTCCCTCGTGTTCTTTTAAATTTAATAATCTATTGATCCCTAAGATAGTGGTTGTGTGTTATTTTGTTATGTTATTTTTGTTTATTTGTTATTTTTGTACATCAGAGTTAGCCTCTATATTAGGCTTGGGAGATATTTTTATCTAATTAGAAATAAAGTATTACATTTTAAGGGTCCTATTTCTATAAACTTTTTGATATGTTTAGGAGGTTAGCACAAAGAAAGTGTATGAATTGTGTAACTAATAATCACTTCCAGTAAGACTGAGTCACAACTGGAAGTCAATCGCAACTGTCCACCATTGTAAGAGGCCACTTCTGTTTCTTTTAACATTCCTGTTATTTCACAAGGTAAGGACGGAGCTGTAAAATAGGTTTACTGTAATATGACATTGCATTGTGGGTTGCAAAACCAAGGATTACTTCATAAAGGACATGCTTTACTATGCTTACAAGGTCTGGTGTGTTACTTTGGTCTCAGCCTACTCAGCCTATAAACATGGTTTCATTAATATTATATACTTTTGCGAGGTTGATTTTTAATTATCGTGCATATACTGGACGGCTACCTTTGTTACATGTGATAGTAGTGGTCATTATATGGGCTGTACATTCCCCTGTTTCTTCATTATACACAGCCCTGGGGTCAGGATGCTAGGGCAGGAGCCTACATAGGCCAGAAGTAGGGGGCAACATTAATATATCAGGAGTGTATTCAAGGTGACAGTTTTGCTGTTCATTGTGGTAAATTGCATTTTTGCAAAAATGCAGCATTTTGCTGCAATTTTGCAGTAATTGCAACAATAAACTGCCATTTAAAATGCTGTTGAGAGTTGAGAACAGCATCCCTAAATGACAGGGTGGGAACTGGGACAAGCAGGTATCCTCCTGTTAGAGGCACTATTATCAGGGTGCACATTATGAGGCACTATTATCAGGGTGCACTAATTTCAGAGGCACTGTGTGTGGTATAAAATTAAAAAATGTTACTCCCTTCAGAGGGCAGTGTATGTGGTGCTATTTCAATGGGGAACAGAATGTAGTGTTATAGTCATAGGACACAGTGTATAGCACTATTATTTTGGCAGTAAGTCTCAGCTTCAGTCTCTGAAGCTATAGTGGGTCCAGGAGAAATAAACCCATTTAGAGCTGCCTTGATGATATAGGGATTGGGCCCCCAGAATAATTTCCACTGGTGGGTCCAAGGAACCCTAGTCTGATACTGTGCTGGATCCAACTTTTATCACAAAGCTCTCTGGGTGATTTGCTATGTGGGAAAATACAACTTAGCTCCATTCCAGTAAATGCACAGCAGGTGATTGAGAACATTGCTGTGATAACTGTCAGATCATCAGTAGAGATAAGGGCTGCATTTCCATGCCCCAATCACCTTCTCTGTATGGGAACAAGTGATCACCTTTGTTTGCAGTGATGTCGTGAATGAGAAAACTGGACTGCTACTTATTGTCAAAGCGACAAATCCAGGTTCTATCTGGGATCCAACAATGGTCAGGTTAGAGTATGGATGCCTGGTGGTGAGTGCTTCAATTCTTCCTTTGCTGACACACTGCCTCAACGGCTGGTGTGATGATCTGGGGAGCCATCACATATATCACCCCTAGTTGTGATACGAGGGACACTAACAGCTCAGTGATATGTGCAGGACATCCTGCAGCCACATGTGTTGCCCTTCGTGGCAGGGCTTCCAACTGGCATTTTTCAGCAGGATAATGCGAGCCCTCACACACTTCCTTGGCTTACCCTGTGACCAGATTTTTGGGCAATAAAGCATTTTTGAGACCAGCTGGGACGCCAATTTCGGCAACCTACAAATGTGCATGATCTACAGGCCCAGCTGCAACATCTGTGGCCAAATGTGCTGCTGGATACCATACAGAACTTGTATAACTTCTTGCCCAAACGTAGCTCATCTTGTGTCCAGGCTGGAGGCGATCCAATAGGGGTACTTAAGCTTCCTTTTAATTGTAAAGGTTTCCACAATAAACTTATCCTTTCACTCTAATATTATAATTACATACATTTGTATGTATCTATTATTCTTTTTGTCAATGAGTGTATTTAGTAGTTGATCCCTGATTTATTTTGAGACATCTTGTTAACACATGTATTTCTCACACTGGAAGATTTTTTTCAATGTTTTTTTTAATTGTTCACTTGATGTTTACTGGTATATAATTGCAATCTGTAAAACACATAAAATATTTTTTGATATTTTTGTGTCATTTAGTGTTGAATTGTGTCTAGTTCACATTACAGCTGGCGAATTTTGGCAAGTTTTTTTTTATTCACACACTTTCCAAAACATCATGAATCTCCAAAATATTCCTGTCAAATGGCAGGATAAATGTTTTTGTGATTCTGATGTATTCTTTCTATTGTTCACACGCCAGTTCTAGTATCATGAGATATCCTGTACTAACAGCACAAGACGTATTTCACATCCCTGTCTTTCCTTCATGCTCTTCTAACTTGTCACCACAGGAAAGTTATATTGTTCCTCGTTTCCCCTTTTTCTTATTCTTTAACCAGATTTGTATGGAGTGAGGACAAACCTCTGGCCTGTATGGGCACATACCATTGTGTAGATACTGTTATTACTTTTGCATTATTATTATGATCCCATCTTATCCTGGCTTAGTTTTGGCTATACCTCTGTATTATGGGCCATGAGCAATATTAATTCTAACTAGTGAAATATCTAAATTTCTGTATGCACAGTCCTGGCCTCTGTACTAGACTATACATACGGTTGACATACATCATGTTCTTGGCCCTCACTTTTCAGTTTACAGTAGCTGTTGCCTGTTTCTATGTCTATTTTTATGATTCGTTACTTCAACAATATTTGTTGCAAGAAATTAGTTAATACTGTGTGTGTGTGTTTTGCATAGGTTTTGCAAAAAAGAAAGAAAAGAATTTCAGCACAAAAATAATATGGATAGGGGGCGTGGCCGCGCAGCCGAGGAGTATGGCCGCTTGATCACAGAGCTCCCGCTCCAGCAAAGCGTTCCAGTCTAGCAGAACCCGCTATTTTGCTGTTCAACCTCAACCCTCGGTGCCTGCCGGTACCTGAACCTTCCCGGATGATGACCAGGGGCAAACGGAGTATGAAGAAGCAGGGCAAGCTAGAGTTTTTCTTTGGCCAAGATCGGGACAAAGATGGCGCTGGCACACGGGATCTGCATGCAGAGCCTGCCTCCAGCCCGATATCCTCCGCAAGCGCCTGCTCTCACCGCGGCTCAGAAGGTGGAAGCTCGCAACGACAGATCCCTCGAGGTTCCCCGCAGCATGCCCAGTCGGGTGAGATCGTGGGTAACACAGGGGGGACAAGATGGTGTGCAGTAGCGTGTCTCAGGGCAACCCTGCGGCGCAACGGTCCCCTACTACAAGCCCGGCGAAGCAGAGGCCTAGATTACGAGGCCCCGCTGCAGATGAGCATGATGTCTCTGAAGGCCATGGCTTGGAGGATACCGGCATCTCGACAGAGGTGCTTCGCAAATTCCCCACGGACGATAAACCTGCGTCCAGCATCTTTTTTAAAAGACATCCTTTTAGCCTTTAACCACTCGGTCACCACCCATCTGTTGCAACTAATTCTGCCTATTCAAGCATCTGTCACTGAACTAGACAACAGAGTTCAACATGTAGAACAAAAGATGGGCGAATTCGTGGAGTCGCATAACAGCTTGATAGACTCTCACGATGCCCTGTCGGAGGAAATTACATACCTCCGAGCGAAGGTGGCGGACCCAGAGGACCAGTCCCGCAGAAACAATCTGAAACTGCGTGGAGTGCCGGAGACGGTCCTGGCTACGGACCTTCAGGCCTACATCAAAGGACTGATTAAACTGCTTTTGCCTGCCTTCACCGAGCAAGATCTCGTCATTGATCGAGGCCCACAGGATCGCCAAGCCAAAGCACTTACCTGATTATACGCCACGGGATGTTTTGGCCCGCTTGCACTTCTATCATGCTAAAGAGGGGTCTTGGCGGCTGCAGGAAAGATGGACGCCTTGCCGGACCCGTACCATCAAGTCAGGCTGTTCGCGGATCTATCTATAGCCACCTTGCAATTACGCACTCTAGCTCCCATTACCCTAGCGTTGAGATCACACTCCATTCCCTATCGCTGGGGATACCCTGTAAAATTGCTAGTTTAGAGAAATAGAGCCTTGGTGGTTATACGTTCGGTGGAGGAGGGCAAAGCTGTGTTAGCCACTTGTAACATCATGGCGACTGCTGTCCCTCCTACGAAACCGCACCAACACCTACCGGAGGATGGAGAGTGGCATCGAGTAGAAGGGCGCCGTAGGAAGAAACACCGTTGAAGGGTTCTTTTCTATACTTTGTATTCAGCAGGAGCGGGGATTTGTTCTACCCTCTTTGATCCTCCTTGTGGTAGGCATGACTGTTTCCCCCTCACGAAGATCACAAGGGGTTATGCGTTCTAACCCTTGTGCTACTCCATTACTGCCCCAATACTTGGGCAGCCGGTTTTGGTTCTCTATGTTTATGTTCACTGTTAACTGTTTGTATTTTTCCTTTGAGCCGTGTTCCAATTTCACCATGCATCTGATTCTAATGCAATGTGGTATTGTGTGCCTCCCTTTGCATCATCTGAGTGATCTTCCTTGTACAGCTATACACCTATTACGATGGTATTGACAGTTGGTTCTTTAAATGTCAGGGGCCTAAATAGTCCATTCAAGAGGCGGATGATGTGGAGGGAAGCCCTTTCAATCAAATGTGATGTTTTTTGTGCCCAAGAGACACATATAGTGGAGTCAGACGTTGGGAGGTTAAAGCATCCAACATTTCCGACCTTGATTCATTCCCATGGTATAGGCAAAAAGAGGGGAGTTCTTTTAGCTATACGGAACTCCGTGGCACACACGGCGAGGGCCACGGTAGTGGATCCAGGGGGACGTTACGTCATACATATGTGTTCCATAAATAATGTCACTTATACACTAGTGGGGGTGTACGCCCCTAATGTACAGCCTATGCGTTTCTTAAACAAGCTTTTTGAAAAAGTACAGTCCCTAAAGGAGGGTATAGTCATAATTTGTGGGGATTTTAATCTGGTCCCCGACCCATCCCAAGACTCCTCCTCCCTCACGAGAACTTGCCCTACCTCTCTTGCACCATCCTTACTGGCTAACTCCCTGTATGACGTATGGCGCCTCTGAGAAGGATTTCTCCTATTACTCACCTGCGCATCAAACTTACTCCCGTATTGACCTGATTTTAGTGGATAGGGCTTCCCTAGCTGCTACAGTACAGTCCACCATTGGGACAATTACTTGGTCGGACCACGCTCCAGTGACCTTAGAATTAACAGAGGAGTTTGTCACCCCACCAAACCCGGAATGGAGGTCTAACTAATACATACTGGCTAACACTAAGTACCAATCTGAGGTGTCCGCTGCCTTAGTGGAATGTTGTATGGACGGCCCACAAGGCATTCATAAGAGGTACCCTACTGAAGTTGGGTCATAGGCACAAAAAATTGAGGGAGAAACACCAAAACGACCTTATAATACAAATTGGAACGTGGAAGCACAAAACAAGGTCTCCCCGTCACTAGGGCTCTCAGAAAAGCTCAGACTCCTTAGATCACAGCTTAGGGAAAGTTTCCTGCATGCATATGAACTCTCTCTAAAAAGGACTAAAGCTATGTATTATTCACAAGCCAATAAGGCAGGGAGACTTTTAGCCAGACGGGTAAAGGCAAGGGCCTTGAAATCGAGAATAGCGTTTCTTTGGGACCCTTCTAAATCCTATAAACTGTTTGACCCGAAGGCTATAGCCAATAGATTTATGTCTTACTATTCCAAACTGTACAATTTAATGGGAGAACCAGGTTTTACTCCTGCCTCCCCCAGAGATATAGATAATTTCCTGCGATCATTAACGATACCCTCTTTGGATAAATGCCAAAGCGACTCCCTCTGTGCTCCCATTTCTCGGGACGAAATCTCTAGAGTTATAGCCGGGCTGCCACATCATAAAAGTCCCGGCCCAGATGGTCTTCCGAACTCTTACTACAAAATATTCTCAGACTGTCTGCTTCCACATCTTCATGCAGCCCTGTCTCGTGCCATGACAACTGGGAAAATGCCCAAGGAAATGCTAAAGGGCTGTCATTGTGACTCTGCCCAAATCCGGGAAAGAACCTTCAGTCCCACAAAACTTTCGCCCCATTTCCTTACTTAACACCAAACAAGTGATGTACCTGCATTGAAAAGCCTCCGATAATATTGTATGGCCATACAGAAGAAAATCTCTACAGTAAAGGATTAACTTTCTTATCGTCGAAAGCTGCACCAAAGGAAATTGCGGAACAGAGTGGCAACTCCTGCGATCTTTGGAACTCCTGCGAAATTTAAACCAGCTTGCTGTATGGAGCGACTGAATAAGCCGGCAAATATTTAAAGCTCCATTGAAGCAATAGGGAGACAGCAGACGCTAGACGGTAAGTCAAATATCGATTTAAAGTTTTCTCCAATCCAAAGCTCATATCGAGCTTAAAAGGATATGCTATAAGAGACTTTTCACATTATCAGGATTCCTGTGGACACTTTATGAACATATTGCGCTCCCAGTGAATACACCTACAACATTTTCAGTGACATTCAGTTTCCCAAATTGGGATAGAGCGCTAGAAGATAATACCCCCTCTTTCCCAAATAACAGCATATACTTGAAGTTTCTTGGTGTGATATATATTATTGAATTTATCGACACTATTGAGTCATATGAATATAGTGTTGATCATATCTACCACAATATATGTGATTGTAATGTTGTATATTATTGCTACATTGTTCTTATAAATTTTATTACTTGTATTTTATGGGGATATAATAAATATTTTCTGCACATGTCAATTTGGTTGCCAAGTGTATGAGTGCTCGCTCATTACTCTATTACTACATTAGCCCTCATATTATGTCTCCACTTCGCTAGCCTTGTGGAAAACATACCACGAGAGAGGACGGGCTGCCCCAATATCATTGGCTCACCTGACCCCAATTGAGGCCCTCCAATATCTGATCCCTGATCTGAATCTGAAGTTATGGAGGGATAGTGGAATTACTACTGTGACAGATCTATTGTCAGGCTCAGATTTGAAATCCTTTGAAACTATTAAGCAGGTTTTCAATATCCCTCACAGGGAAGTTTTCTCTTACCTCAAAATAAGATACCTGCTGTTGAATAACCCCTCGTTCACTCTCAAAGGTCACATTCATTTGCTAAGATGTTGGTCCGTGTCTAGATCTGTACACTCAGGGATTAAGCCCTTATACATGTACTTAGGAGACAAAGACTCGTTTGTCAAAACAGCCCCCCTTTTAGCATGGGAAACAGACCTGAAGCAAACATTTACCCAAGCGCAATGGTCAGCTGCAAACAGGCTCGCTATCTCTGTTCTTAAATGCTCCTCGCACTTAGAATCTTATATAAAAACAACACTTAGGTGGTATTATACCCCGGTCAGGCTACATACACTCTTTCCGGGTACAAATGTGGAGTGCTGGCGAGGATGCGGATGCAAGGGGATGCTGTTTCACATACTATGGGTCTGCCCTAAGATTACTACTCTCTGGTCCCAAGTGTTTAAAAAGGTATCTGAGGTTGCTGGATATCAGATTACTCTGGACCCAGCCCTTGCCCTGCTGTTAATAGACCTAAACAAAATTCCACTCAAGTCCAGGATTATCATTTTGCATTTATTTCTTGCCACCAAGTTAGCATTAACGAGAAATTGGAAAAGCATCTCTATCCCGGATCTCCACGAGATTATCAGGGCGGTAGACACCACAAAGTCTTATGAGCACGTTAGCTCACACAACTTTTCAAGTTACCCGGTATAATTGGCTGTGGGAGTCCTGGGGTGGTCTATGTCCAGCAACACCTGAGGGTAACGGGTTCGGGATTGGCGGCTGCATATGGGGAGGTGGGGCGTAGGATTGCACTTGCACAATCTCGAAAGATCCTAATTGGTTTATATGTTATACTAGTGGTGAAGACACGGCTCAGACTTTCGTTTGGCCTTGATTTGAATATTATGTTTTCTGTTAAGATATTCTGTACTGTATTATTTACTTATTCGAATACTCTGTCTATGTAAAAAATTCGGAGTTTCTTGCTCAACGGTATAATTTGCTGTCTGTGTATTGTACCCATTATGGCATGAGCATTTACTCTAATAAAAACCTATTGAAAGTTAAAATAATATGGATAATACTTAAGTCAGCATCTAATCTGCAGACAGCTGTTTCGGGGTGATTGCCCCTCATCAGTGCAGAGGAGAGAGTACTGGCTTAACTAGGTGAGTGGCATTAGAGGCAGAGCGTGCTAAGAGCTAATTTAAATACCCTCTTCCCAGAATTCCAGAGGATCATTGCCTGGCCTATAAGACTCCTTATGCCGATTAGGCGCTGTCCAAAAGGAGAAATTGTATTCCCCAAGCACTAAAATAAAAAATATTGAAGGAAAATCTGTCCAACTTTCGAAGATGGCAACTTCACATAAAATAAAAATGTTTAGCATTTCATAGACATATTCTAAAACACCATTTATGTTATGTTATGTTTATTCCAATGGCTGTGCATGGTAGAGCTCCACTCAAGTAAAACAACTAGACTAGCTTTAACACTATTCATATCACAGTAATTGTAATACCAGTATTCATTTAGTTATGCTAAAATATATAAAAAAGAACAAATAATTATAAGGGTTATAGGGATCTCCATGGGTAAGCTAGGTGGAGGCTTTCACCTAGCAGTGAGCCCCGTGATTTCACTGGCACTAATGGCTGGGCTTTAGTGCTGCCCTAGCCTGTAAAATGGCTAGGGCAGAGCTAAAGCCCATCCATCAGTGACGGTGACGTCACTAGGAACACTGTAGATGCACTTGTAAAAAAAACGCAGCACTCTCCAGTCTTGATTCTCTCAAAGGTTTATTCACCAACACTTAGCGACGTTTCGACCTGTGTGGTCTTTATCAAGCAACTTGATAAAGACCACACAGGTCGAAACGTCCCTAAGTGTTGGTGAATAAACCTTTGAGAGAATCAAGACTGGAGAGTGCTGCGTTTTTTTTACAAGTGCATCTACAGTTGGGGGAGTTTGAGACTGACTTCCGACACGGTAGGCACCACCACAATAAGGAACGGTATTTACCCCTATTTTCCGTTGTGCTGCTACATTTAGCTTTTTTCCTGTCACCGGGAACACTGCTAGGTGGAAGCCCTCTCCTAGCAGTGTAAAAATGTAAACAAAAAAACCCTTGCCCCATGAAATGCTCCAATGCTCATGTCAGAGTGGCTGCGTGGGGGAAGAAGGGGATATGTCCGGGTTCAGCTCTGAACCCAACCCGTACAACCCCTTTAAGAGAGGAGGTAGAGAGATAAAGTAAGGAATGCTGGAGTGCAATTATGTTCCTCTGCAAACAGCTCTTCCATTCTCATAATATCATGTAATTGTAGCACCCATTTACCTCCAATGCCTGGAGACCACCATCCTCGCTGCTGATGGAAGTGTCTCAAGAAATCCTAATTAGCCTGCACTAAGGAGCTAGATACAGTATAATTAACAAGAGTGTAGTACACTAGTTTATTAGTACACAACCAAACATCATACATAGTTTACATACGCTCTTGAAATGCAAACAGGAGATATAAAGGGAAACTTTTTTGAGATCACCACCCAGAATAATGTTTTAAAGCGTTGGTCCTCTCACAGTAGATGGCTGACATAATCTGGATAAAGCGGTGGTCTTCTAAAAGAGTTGGTATTTCACAGAGGTTTCACACCTTTGTAGGTGGGGTATCAGGAAGCAAACACTGTTCCTGGTTTCAGTGATGGAAAGTCTACAGTAAGTACAGTGTATCACCCAGTTATGTAAGTCATATTTATTTATTCCCAGAGAACCTAACCTCTTTAGACTTTCCCACTGAATGTAAAATATTAGTTTCTATTAGTAGACTAGAGTCCCAGACACTGTGCTCAAGCACGCAGTGTAATTTCTTCCTGGGACTAACTCAGCAGAAAATATTTGTCTGGCAGACAGCATAAAATAGGGATTAGACATAAATCATACCAGTGGCTGCATTATT
Organism: Bufo bufo; assembly: GCF_905171765.1. Taxonomy (NCBI): domain Eukaryota; kingdom Metazoa; phylum Chordata; class Amphibia; order Anura; family Bufonidae; genus Bufo; species Bufo bufo. Next base: position 568,310,167 of record NC_053389.1, on the reverse strand, counting down.
ATTATGATTAGTCACTTGCACTGAAAACAATTACATTACCCTCGATATGCGGCATAAAATAGCTGCTATCTGGCAGGCATTTGCTACGTGTGAGACTTTTCTTTACAATATAAAATTGAAAATATGTCACAAAATCACAAAACTAATAGGTGTAATCATTTGCCACAATTTTTTTTTCATTTGGTTAGACCAGGTGTAGCTTGCAGGGGGTGGCAAGCGTGAGCAACTTTAATGGTGGGGCCTCCTAGGGGTGAGCACTGCCCTCAACTATATCTGCATCCACAGGATGCCGATACAGATTAAATCTTTGGTAGAGCAGGGAGCCATACCATTCTTCTTTTTGAAAGCCACAGGCCACTTCAGGCCTGCAGACAACAGGATGCCGACCACACACAGAACGTTAGGATCCCAGTACAGTACCCCAGAACAAGACCACTGCAAAGGGTAAATTGTTGTAATGTTATGTTGTTAAAGGGAGTCTGTCACCTAATTTTTACCTATTAAACCACTTGTACAGAGAATGGCTGCAGATGCATTGTAGACATACATTTTACTAATTTGACAATGTTTGGATTGTCTGAAAAAAGTAGTTTTAATCCTCCCGATAATGGCTCCAAAGTGCCAAGCAGGGTGGGCTTGGGTTTTCAAAGGGCCCAAGCCCACTGCCCCTAAGATTAAAATGTTCCAACTTATGCAGTGCTTTACTCGGCTTCCTCCTCATCTATCCTGTGCCCGGCATCCTCCTCCTCTGCCCTGATGTCACTGAGTTTCCTTTTAGGTGAGGAGGAAACCAGAGTGAAGCACTGCATAAGCCTAACCTTTAATACGTAAAATTTAGGTGACAGACTCCATTTAAGTGAAATGCTGTGATGTGCTGTATTTGTACATCTAACAGTGTATGGATGGTTTAGAGGTAACACATTTGCTCATTCCCTTATGTTGCCAGGAGATGGACATGGGTCCTCCCTATGGTTACTGGGTAGTGAGAGTCTCGCTGAGGAAAAAAGAGGACCTATTTGTGCAAACTCCTCAGACTTAGGCCCAAGCTCAGACAACCTTAATCTCGGAGACAATCTACAGCCAAGAAATCAACTATCAAAAGTGCTCCCGAGAGAAGTTAAAAGGGAGTGCATTTGAGTCAGTCAGCAAGGTATTGTGCTTGTTTATGGCAGAGATAGACCCTTTTACGCTTTGAGACTGTTTGGTCGGCCGAATCTTAACCCCTTCAACCCCGGGCCTGTTTTCACCTTCCTGCCCAGGCCATTTTTTGCAAATTTGACGTGTCACTTTATGTGGTGATAACTTTAAAACGCTTTTACTTATACGGGCCATTCTGAGACTGTTTTCTCGTCACATATCGTACTTCATGACAGTGGTAAAAATAAGTTTTTAAAAAAAAAAAAAATTTTATTCATAAAAAAAATACCAAATTTACCAAAAATTTTGAAAAATTAGCAAATTTCTATTTCTCTACTTTTATAATAGATAGTAATACCTTCAAAAATAGTAATTACTTTACATTCCCCATATGTCTACTTCATGTTTGGATCATTTTGAAAATGACATTTTATTTTTTGGGGACGTTAGAAGGCTTAGAAGTATGGAAGCAAATCTTGAAATTTATCAGAAATTTTCCAAAACCCACTTTTTAAGGACCAGTTCAGGTCTGAAGTCACTTTGTGAGGCTTACATAATAGAAACCACCCAAAAATGACACCATTTTAGAAACTACACCCCTCAAGGTATACAAAACTGATTTTACTAACTTTCCTAACCCTTTAGGTGTTCCACAAGAATTGATGGAAAATGGAGATGAAATTTCAGAATTTCACTTTTTTGACAGATTTTACATTTTAATCAATTTTTTCCAGTAGCAAAGCAAGGGTTAACAGCCAAATAAAACAATATTTATTACCCTGATTCTGCGGTTTACAGAAACACCCCACATGTGATCGTAAACTGCTGTACGGGCATACGGCAGGGCGCAGAAGGAAAGGAACGCCATATGGTTTTTGGAAGGCAAATTTAGCGGAACTGGTTTTTAGATGCCATGTTCCATTTGAAGCCCCCCTGATGCACCCCTACAGTAGAAACTCAAAAAAGTGACCACATTTTGGAAACTACGGAATAAGGTGGCAGTTTTATTGCTACTATTTTGGGGAACATATGATTTTTTATTGCTCTATATTAAGTTTTTTGTGAGGCAAGGTAACAAAAAAATTGATGTTTTGGCACAGTTTTTATTTTTTATTTTTACAGCGTTTAACCGAGGGATTAGGTCATGAGACTTTATTATACAGCAGATCTTTACGCACGTGGCAATACCTAATATGTCAACTTTTTCTTATTTATTAAAGTTTTACACAATAATAGCATTTTTGAAACCGAAATAATAATATTTAAAGAGGACCTTTCATCAGAATCAAGTATGTAAACTGAATATACATACATGGAGAGCGGCGCCCAGGGATCCCCCTGCACTTACTATTATCCCCGGGCGCCGCTCCGTTCTCCGGTTATAGGCTCCGGTAAAGTCATAGTTAGGCTCCACCCATTTGAGCCTGCCGGCGTCTCTTTCTCCTATGTTGTAGCGCTGGCCAATCGCAGCGCTCAGCTCATAGCATGGCTAAGAGCTGAGCGCTGCGATTGGCCAGCGCTACAGCATAGGAGAAGGAGACCGCGGCAGGCTCAAATGGGTGGAGCCTAACTATGACTTTACCGGAGCCTATAACCGGAGAACGGAGCGGCGCCCGGGGATAATAGTAAGTGAAGGGGGATCCCTGGGCGCCGCTCTCCATGTATGTATATTCAGTTTACATACTTGATTCTGATGAAAGGTCCTCTTTAAGTGTCTCATAGTCTGAGAGCCATAGCTTTTTTATTTTTTGACCGATTCTCTCAGGTATGGTCTCATTTTTTGCGGGATGAGATGACGGTCTGACTGGTACTATTAGTGGTTAGGTCATGTGATATTTTTATAGAGCTGTTTGTTACGGACGTGGCGATACATAATATGTATATTTTTTTATGTATTTCACTTTAGCACAATAATAGCAGTTTTGACACCAAAAAAATGATGTTTTAGTGTCTCCATGTTCTGAGAGCTATAGTTTTTTTTATTTTTTGGGCGATTGTCTTAGGTAGGGGCTCATTTTTTGCGGGATTAGGTGACGGTTTTATTAATTTTATTAAAAACACTTTTTTTTTACTTTACTTTATTTATGACATTCACTTTCAAATCATAATGAGGTGGTTATTATGGGGGTCCTCAACTACCCAGATATAGACTGGGAAACTGAAACTTGTATATCTCATAAAGGAAACAGGTTCTTGGCAATAACCAAAGACAATTACCTCTCCCAACTGGTTCAGGACCCGACTAGAGGGACGGCCAGACTGGACTTAGTATTAACCAATAGGCCTGACAGAAGAACAGACGTGCAGGTTGGGGGACACCAAAGAAATAGTGACCATAAAGTAATAACCTTCTAATTATCATTCAAAAGAGTGTTTCTACAGGGAGGAACAAAAATACCAAACTTCAAAAAAAGCTAAATTTAGCCAGCTAAGAGAGGCCATAGGCCTAACTAACTGGGACAAAGTCCTCAAAAATAAAAATACAGCCACAAAATGGGATATCTTTAAAAGCATCCTAAAATCTCATTGTGAGAGGTACATACCGTATAGGAATATAAGGTTAAGGAACAAAAAGAAACCAATGTGGATAAACAGAACTGTAAAGAAAGCAATAAATGACAAAAAGAAAGCATATAAAACACTAAAACAGGAGGGTAGCACGGAAGCACTGAAAAACTATAGAGCGAGAGAGCGACGAGGACAAAGCAAAGCTGTTAAATATTTTTTTCTCCAGTGTATTCACTGAGGAAAATAAACTGTCAGATGAAATGCTGAATGTAAAAATAAATTCCCCATTAAAAGTGTCCTGTCTGACCCAGGAAGAAGTACAACAGCGACTTAAAAAGATTAAAATAGACAAATCGCCAGGACCGGATGGCATACACCCCCGTATCCTAAGGGAATTAAGTAATGTCATAGCTAGACCCTTATTTCTGATATTTGCGGACTCTATACTGACAGGGAATGTCCCACAGGATTGGCGCATAGCAAATGTGGTGCCAATATTCAAAAAGGGTCCAAAAACAGAGCCTGGAAACTATAGGCCGGTAAGTTTAATATCTGTTGTGGGTAAACTGTTTGAAGGTTTTCTGAGAGATGCTATGTTAGAGCATCTCAACGGAAATAAGCAAATAACGCCATATCAGCATGGCTTCATGAGGGATCGGTCATGCCAAACTAATTTAATCAGTTTCTATGAGGAGGTAAGTACTAGACTTGACAGCGGCGAATCAATGGATGTCGTATATCTGGACTTCTCCAAAGCATTTGACACTGTACCACATAAAAGGTTAGTATATAAAATGAGAATGCTCGGACTGGGAGAAAACATCTGTAAGTGGGTAAGTAACTGGCTGAGGGATAGAAAACAGAGGGTGGTTATTAGTGGTACACACTCAGATTGGGTCACTGTCATTAGTGGAGTACCTCAGGGGTCAGTATTGGGCCCTATTCTCTTCAATATATTTATTAATGATCTTGTAGAAGGCTTGCATAGTAAAATATCAATTTTCGCAGATGACACTAAACTGTGTAAAGTAATTAACACTGAAGAGGACAGTATACTACTACAGAGCGATCTGGATAGATTGGAGGCTTGGGCAGATAAGTGGCAGATGAGGTTTAACACTGACAAATGTAAAGTTATGCACATGGGAAGGAATAATGCAAGTCACCCGTACATACTAAATGGTAAAACACTCGATAACACTGACATGGAAAAGGATCTAGGAATTTTAATAAACAGCAAACTAAGCTGCAAAAACCAGTGTCAAGCAGCTACTGCGAAGGCCAATAAGATAATGGGTTGCATCAAAAGGGGCATAGATGCCCGTGATGAGAACATAGTCCTACCACTTTACAAATCATTAGTCAGACCACACATGGAGTACTGTGTACAGTTCTGGGCTCCTGTGAACAAGGCAGACATAGCAGAGCTGGAGATGGTCCAGAGGAGGGCAACTAAAGTAATAACTGGAATGGGGCAACTACAGTACCCTGAAAGATTATCAAAATTAGGGTTATTGACTTTAGAAAAAAGACGATTGAGGGGAGATCTAATTACTATGTATAAATATATCAGGGGTCAGTACAGAGATCTATCCCATCATCTATTTATCCCCAGGACTGTGACTGTGACGAGGGGACATCCTCTGCGTCTGGAGGAAAGAAGGTTTGTACACAAACATAGAAGAGGATTCTTTACGGTAAGAGCAGTGAGACTATAGAACTCTCTGCCTGAGGAGGTGGTGATGGTGAGTACAATAAAGAAATTCAAGAGGGGCCTGGATGTATTTCTGGAGTGTAATAATATTACAGGCTATAGCTACTAGAGAGGGGTCGTTGATCCAGGGAGTTATTCTGATTGCCTGATTGGAGTCGGGAAGTAATTTTTTATTCCCCTAAAGTGGGGAAAATTGGCTTCTACCTTACAGGTTTTTTTTTGCCTTCCTCTCCATCAACTTGCAGGATGACAGGCCGAACTGGACGGACAAATGTCTTTTTTCGGCCTTATGTACTATGTTACTATGTTACTTTTGGGGGTCTGATCCCCTCTGCAATGCATTACACTGAGTCATACACTAACAGGTTGTCTAGGAGACCCAGCCTGAGGCTGGATCTCCTCGGCTCCCATAGAAGGCAGTTCCTGATGCCGTGCAAGGCATTGGGCAGCCTCTGCACGGCATCGGGCTGCCTTGTGTCGCATCGGGTCCCCGCCACAGCAGCGCGGGGACTCGATGCTCTCCCTCACCCGACACAAACCTCTTCTATGTCGCGGTCTGCCGGGCCCCTGCAGTGATCGCGTGCGCACCGCTCCGGTGCCCGCCCGATCACTATGACGTACTATTACGTCAAATTGCGGGAACTAAGTGGTTCTTATGACGTAACAGTACGTCAAAGGTCGGGAAGGGGTTAAATCTTCCCCCCTCAGCCCGGGAATTACAGAAACAAGGTTCTGCAGAAAGGCTTTAAAGAGACAGAAAGAAGGAGTACTACAACCCCCATCATTGTTGCTGTCCATACGTTGCTGTCGGTGGAGAATTGCACTGTGATCTACTTGGAACTACGACTTGTTACTGTTGAATATAATACTGCTCCTATTCTGTACTTTAGTAAAGAGAGACTTATTTATTCATATCAACTGGTATGGTTGCTAACTCCTCCATCATCCTGGTAGCCACTTCATCCACATTCCTACCTTGCACCCTGCCAAAATACTTAACATCAGAGGCACCCCAATCACCATCAGGCAGGAGCCCCAAGACCAGGGTGTTTTCCGAGGGAAGAAAGGGTGCGCCCTCCAGTCACTGCACACCCCCAGCTAGAGCTGGGGGGAGAGAAGGATTGTCATTGTGAGTACTACTACCACCATCAGGACCAAAACTACCTCTCCCATCCTCTGCTTCCATTTCCTGGGTTGTTTGCAACACCAGTGTAGGCAGCATGATGACACCATGCATCTGTGTCTTTGCTGGGATGAAAACTGTGCAAGAATAATTTCTCTTGCTCGCTGGGGGATCACGGTAAGGTGAGTTTGTTTTCCGTAAGTTTTAGTTTTAGTTTTCTAGCAATTGTGTGTGGGGGAAAGGGGGCATTACTCTTTATTCAGCATAAACCAGGGGCATTATTATTTATTCAGGGGATACAAGGGCATTATTATATTTTTTAGTGGGCATTAAGGGGCATCATTACTTTTTAGGGGACACTGAGCATTATTTTTTAAGGGCCACTTATGGGATATTATTACTTTCAAATGCACAATGGGCAGCAATTGAGAATTATTACTGTTTAGAGGGCATTATTACTTTCTAGGGAATTTACAGGGGTTTCCTTATTACTTTCTAGGAGGTATCACTTTTTAAAGGGCACATAGGGTTAATGAATACTACTTCAGGTGGATAGGGGTAAGCATAACTTCGTAGAGGCACAAAAGATGCAATGTCTGGGGTATAATATGGGGCACTATGCATTTGGCACTGTCATTTTTTTGGGGCATTATTCTTTTCAGGGGTGCTGTCTATGTGGCACTATTTTCTGGCAGGTAATTCTAGTTGTGACACCATTGTATCTGAAGTATTATTTGAGGGAACTGTATGACGCAGCAGGTACAGTAATAGGGGTGGATGGGGCAGCAAAAGGAACATAATTGGGGATATAATCAGGATGGGGAATTTGTGTTGTTTAGGGAAATGTTGGGAGGATACTGGAAAAGTGAGGCGCCAAAGATGTCTCTGTTGTAAATTCTGCAGACACAAGTCATGGCTGGAGTCATCATGGTGTACCAGGACAGATTTAAAAGATGGGAAAATTAATTATTCAAGTTCGAGGAAAAAGCAACTGTAAGTCACTGGATATAAATGCACTGTAATCACATATATTTTTTGCAGAGCTCCTGTGGCTCATTGGTTAGTGCTGGGGTCCTGAATTCAAAGCCGACCAAGGACAACATCTGCATGGAATTTCTATGTTCTCCCTGTGTTTGCATAAGTTTTCTCCAGATACTCTAGCTTCTTCCCACACTCCAAAGACATACTGATAGGGAACTTAGATTGTGAGCCACATTGGGGACAGCTTGATGATAATGCCTGTACTGCGGAATATGTCAGCCCTATATAAGTGAGTATAATAAATAAATAAATCTACCACAATATGGTCACTGTATGTAGGTAATACTGGTCTTTGTACAGTGTTTTGTTAAAAGTATGAAGGTAATTTTCAGTTACTATTTAGTGGTAGTAGTAAGGCTCATGATCTGGTGTTACCTGGTTTGGGGTCCATTCAGGTGATGGATATGTTTTTCGCCCCCCACCCCCCCATGCTGAACCCCTAACTACACCTCTGGTCTCATCAGAGGTCAAAGTCCACTCCAAACATTTTCAAATATAACACTGAAATAAGCACATAAAATATGTTGCAAACTAGAGGAAGATACATTCAGAAAAAGGATATTGTCACTTCTGTCAAAACTACCTTTGCGGCCACACCTTACTAACAATTTATGGCAAGCCTCACAGTTTAAGATGTATTGTGTTACACATAAAGAATGACCAAAGGGGTAAATCTGTAAATTACATGGATAAAATATTATGTCAGATATGCTTGCTGAATATCTCATGCCAAAGATCGAGCCATCAGAGCAGCTCTTTGACGGATTCACTGTAAAGGACAAAGCAGATGCACTGACATTGAAAGCTGCTGAAGGAAAACTATTAAAAAATTTTACCAAACTGAAAATATCTTTTTAGCCCTAAATTTGTAGAATGTAATGATAAAAATTGCCACAAAGGTGTCCATAAGGGACTTGCTGCCCTTAGAGAAGACTCAGAGAAGAGCAAGTGCAGTGTGATGGGACTCCACCCCACTCTGTCCCTGCAAAGTATAAGACATGATGAAAAATGTAGGCTGTGTTACAGGAACCATATCAGAGGGAAGTAGAAATCAAGATAGCAGATAGCCCATAAAATGTACATCAACTTAAACAGCAAAAAAAAACTCAAACGCTTCTTTAACCACCTCAGCCCCCAGTGCTTAAACACCCTGAAAGACCAGGCCACTTTTTACACTTCTGACCTACACTACTTTCACCGTTTATTGCTCGGTCATGCAACTTACCACCCAAATGAATTTTACCTCCTTTTCTTCTCACTAATAGAGCTTTCATTTGGTGGTATTTCATTGCTGCTGACATTTTTACTTTTTTTGTTATTAATCGAAATTTAACGATTTTTTTTGCAAAAAAATGACATTTTTCACTTTCAGTTGTAAAATTTTGCAAAAAAAACGACATCCATATAGAAATTTTGCTCTAAATTTATAGTTCTACATGTCTTTGATAAAAAAAAAATGTTTGGGTAAAAAAAAAATGGTTTGGGTAAAAGTTATAGCGTTTACAAACTATGGTACAAAAATGTGAATTTCCGCTTTTTGAAGCAGCTCTGACTTTCTGAGCACCTGTCATGTTTCCTGAGGTTCTACAATGCCCAGACAGTACAAACACCCCACAAATGACCCCATTTCTGAAAGTACACACCCTAAGGTATTCGCTGATGGGCATAGTGAGTTCATAGAACTTTTTATTTTTTGTCACAAGTTAGCGGAAAATTATGATTTTTTTTTTTTTTTCCTTACAAAGTCTCATATTCCACTAACTTGTGACAAAAAATAAAAAGTTCTATGAACTCACTATGCCCATCAGCGAATACCTTGGGGTCTCTTCTTTCCAAAATGGGGTCACTTGTGGGGTAGTTATACTGCCCTGGCATTCTAGGGGCCCAAATGTGTGGTAAGGAGTTTGAAATCAAATTCTGTAAAAAATGACCTGTGAAATCCGAAAGGTGCTCTTTGGAATATGGGCCCCTTTGCCCACCTAGGCTGCAAAAAAGTGTCACACATCTGGTATCTCCGTACTCAGGAGAAGGTGGGGAATGTGTTTTGGGGTGTCATTTTATATATACCCATGCTGGGTGAGAGAAATATCTTGGCAAAAGACAACTTTTCCCATTTTTTTATACAAAGTTGTCATTTGACCAAGATATTTATCTCACCCAGCATGGGTATATGTAAAAAGACACCCCAAAACACATTCCTCAACTTCTCCTGAGTACGGGGATACCAGATGTGTGACACTTTTTTGCAGCCTAGGTGGGCAAAGGGGCCCATATTCCAAAGAGCACCTTTCGGATTTCACTCCTCATTTTTTCCTGAATTTGATTTCAAACTCCTTACCACACATTTGGGCCCCTAGAATACCAGGGCAGTATAACTACCCCACAAGTGACCCCATTTTGGAAAGAAGACACCCCAAGGTATTCCGTGAGGGGCATGGCGAGTTCCTAGAATTTTTTATTTTTTGTCACAAGTTAGTGGAAAATGATGATTTTTTTTTTATTTTTTTTTTTTCATACAAAGTCTCATATTCCACAAACTTGTGACAAAAAATAAAAACTTCCATGAACTCACTATGCCCATCAGCGAATACCTTGGGGTCTCTTCTTTCCAAAATGGGGTCACTTGTGGGGTAGTTATACTGCCCTGGCATTCTAGGGGCCCAAATGTGTGGTAAGTAGGTAAATGACCTGTGAAATCCGAAAGGTGCTCTTTGGAATGTGGGCCCCTTTGCCCACCTAGGCTGCAAAAAAGTGTCACACATCTGGTATCTCTGTATTCAGGAGAAGTTGAGGAATGTGTTTTGGGGTGTCTTTTTACATATACCCATGCTGGGTGAGATAAATATCTTGGTCAAATGCCAACTTTGTATAAAAAAATGGGAAAAGTTGTCTTTTGCCAAGATATTTCTCTCACCCAGCATGGGTATATGTAAAATGACACCCCAAAACACATTCCCCAACTTCTCCCGATTACGGAGATACCAGATGTGTGACACTTTTTTGCAGCCGAGGTGGGCAAAGGGGCCCATATTCAAAAGAGCACCTTTCGGATTTCACAGGTCATTTTTTACAGAATTTGATTTCAAACTCCTTACCACACATTTGGGCCCCTAGAATGCCAGGGCAGTATAACTACCCCACAAGTGACCCCATTTTGGAAAGAAGAGACCCCAAGGTATTCGCTGATGGGCAAAGTGAGTTCATGGAAGTTTTTTTTTTTTGTCACAAGTTAGTGGAATATGAGACTTTGTATGAAAAAAAAAAAAAAAAAAAAAAAAGCATTTTCCACTAACTTGTGACAAAAAATAAAAAATTCTAGGAACTCGCCATGCCCCTCACGGAATACCTTGGGGTGTCTTCTTTCCAAAATGGGGTCACTTGTGGGGTAGTTATACTGCCCTGGCATTTTCCAGGGGCCCTAATGTGTGGTAAGTAGGTAAATGACCTGTGAAATCCTAAAGGTGCTCTTTGGAATATGGGCCCCTTTGCCCACCTAGGCTGCAAAAAAGTGTCACACATGTGGTATCGCCGTATTCAGGAGAAGTTGGGGAATGTGTTTTGGGGTGTCATTTTACATATACCCATGCTGGGTGAGAGAAATATCTTGGCAAAAGACAACTTTTCCCATTTTTTTATACAAAGTTGGCATTTGACCAAGATATTTCTCTCACCCAGCATGGGTATATGTAAAATGACACCCCAAAACACATTCCCCAACTTCTCCTGAGTACGGCGATACCAGATGTGTGACACTTTTTTGCAGCCTAGATGCGCAAAGGTGCCCAAATTCCTTTTAGGAGGGCATTTTTAGACATTTGGATACCAGACTTCTTCTCACGCTTTGGGGCCCCTAGAATGCCAGGGCAGTATAAATACCCCACATGTGACCCCATTTTGGAAAGAAGACACCCCAAGGTATTCAATGAGGGGCATGGCGAGTTCATAGAAATTTTTTTTTTTTGGCACAAGTTAGCGGAAATTGATATTTTTAATTTTTTTCTCACAAAGTCTCCCGTTCCGCTAACTTGGGACAAAAATTTCAATCTTTCATGGACTCAATATGCCCCTCACGGATTACCTAGGGGTGTCTTCTTTACGAAATGGGGTCACATGTGGGGTATTTATACTGCCCTGGCATTCTAGGGGCCCTAAAGCGTGAGAAGAAGTCTGGAATATAAATGTCTAAAAAATTTTACGCATTTGGATTCCGTGAGGGGTATGGTGAGTTCATGTGAGATTTTATTTTTTGACACAAGTTAGTGGAATATGAGACTTTGTAAGAAAAAAAAAAAAAAATTCCGCTAACTTGGGCCAAAAAAATATCTGAATGGAGCCTTACAGAGGGGTGATCAATGACAGGGGGGTGATCAATGACAGGGGGGTGATCAATGACAGGGGGGTGATCAGGGAGTCTATATGGGGTGATAACCACAGTCATTGATCACGCCTGTGTAAGGCTTCATTCAGACGTCCGGATGCGTTTTGCGGATCCGATCCATCTATCAGTGCATCCGTAAAAATCATGCGGACATCTGAATGGAGCTTTACAGGGGGGTAATCAATGACAGGGGGGTGATCAATGACAGGGGGGTGATCAGGGAGTCTATATGGGGTGATCACCACAGTCATTGATCATGCCCCTGTAAGGCTTCATTCAGACGTCCGGATGCGTTTTGCGGATCCGATCCATCTATCAGTGCATCCGTAAAAATCATGCGGACATCTGAATGGAGCTTTACAGGGGGGTAATCAATGACAGGGGGGTGATCAATGACAGGGGGGTGATCAGGGAGTCTATATGGGGTGATCACCACAGTCATTGATCACGCCCCTGTAAGGCTTCATTCAGACGTCCGGATGCGTTTTGCGGATCCGATCCATCTATCAGTGCATCCGTAAAAATCATGCGGACATCTGAATGGAGCTTTACAGGGGGGTAATCAATGACAGGGGGGTGATCACCACAGTCATTGATCATGCCCCTGTAAGGCTTCATTCAGACGACCGGATGCGTTTTGCGGATCCGATCCATGTATCAGTGCATCCGTAAAAATCATGCGGACATCTGAATGGAGCTTTACAGGGGGGTGATCAGGGAGTCTATATGGGGTGATCACCACAGTCATTGATCATGCCCCTGTAAGGCTTCATTCAGACGTCCGGATGCGTTTTGCGGATCCGATCCATCTATCAGTGCATCCGTAAAAATCATGCGGACATCTGAATGGAGCTTTACAGGGGGGTAATCAATGACAGGGGGGTGATCAGGGAGTCTATATGGGGTGATCACCACAGTCATTGATCATGCCCCTGTAAGGCTTCATTCAGACGTCCGGATGCGTTTTGCGGATCCGATCCATCTATCAGTGCATCCGTAAAAATCATGCGGACATCTGAATGGAGCTTTACAGGGGGGTAATCAATGACAGGGGGGTGATCACCACAGTCATTGATCATGCCCCTGTAAGGCTTCATTCAGACGACCGGATGCGTTTTGCGGATCCGATCCATGTATCAGTGCATCCGTAAAAATCATGCGGACATCTGAATGGAGCTTTACAGGGGGGTAATCAATGACAGGGGGGTAATCAATGACAGGGGGGTGATCAGGGAGTCTATATGGGGTGATCACCACAGTCATTGATCACGCCCCTGTAAGGCTTCATTCAGACGTCCGGATGCGTTTTGCGGATCCGATCCATCTATCAGTGGATCCGTAAAAATCATGCGGACGTCTGAATGGAGCTTTACAGGGGGTTGATCAATGACAGGGGGGTAATCAATGACAGGGGGGTGATCAGGGAGTCTATATGGGGTGATCAGGGGTGATCAGGGGTGATTAGGGGTGATCAGGGGCTAATAAGGGGTTAATAAGTGACGGGGGGGGTGTAGTGTAGTGTAGTGGTGCTTGGTGCTACTTTACTGAGCTACCTGTGTCCTCTGGTGGTCGATCCAAACAAAGGGGACCACCAGAGGACCAGGTAGCAGGTATATTAGACGCTGTTATCAAAACAGCGTCTAATATACCTGTTAGGGGTTAAAAAAAACACATCTCCAGCCTGCCAGCGAACGATCGCCGCTGGCAGGCTGGAGATCAACTCTCTTACCTTCCGTTCCTGTGAGCGCGCGCGCCTGTGTGCGCGCGTTCACAGGAAGTCTCGCGTCTCGCGAGATGACGCGTATATGCGTGACTGTGCGCAGCGCTGCCACCTCCGGAACGCGATCCTGCGTTAGGCGGTCCGGAGGTGGTTAAAGGGAGTCTTTCACCTATACTGACCGTTATAGAACACTAACACCATTATCAGCATTATAGTCCCCATATGTGAATGCTGCTTACTGTTTAGCTGTCCGTCGCTTATTTTCTTCAAAAAACACTTTTATTCAATATGCAAATTAGGTCTGAAGGTGCCCAGGGGCGGCGTTCAAGCGGCCGGTGCCCAGGCCCCTCGTCACTATTCATCTGAAACCCCTCCCCTTTCACCACTCTGGCCCGCCCTAGGTTCTTCTGATTGCCTCCTCCCTTCAGTGTGAAATGCCGCGCCTGCGCCGTGCATCCGAATCACCGCGCCTGCGCACAGAATTACCCATTATGGGCATCGGCATCCGAGCGTTTATTGCGCATGCGCCGGCACCAACATCCCGATCTAGCCGGCGGAAGTAGCCACTGTCTAGATCAGGATGTTGGGGCCGGCGCATGCGCAATAAACGCTCGGAACCTAGGGCGGGCCAGAGTGGTGAAAGGGGAGGGGTTTCAGATGAATAGCGACGAGGGGCCTGGGCACCAGCCGCTTGAACGCAGCCCCTGGGCACCTTCAGACATAATTTGCATATTGAATAAAAGTGTTTTTTGAAGAAAATAAGCGACTGACAGCTAAACAGTAAGCAGCATTCACATATGGGGACTATAATGCTGATAATGGTGTTAGTGTTCTATAACGGTCAGTATAGGTGAAAGACTCCCTTTAAAATAGTTGTCTCTTTCAGACAACGAATATTAGTTAGAATGGTCCCGACAATAAACTGATCACAGGATGTTCTGGTGCTGAGACCCCAAGTGATCAGCTTTAATCCATGGAGGAACCCAGCAACAAGTATTCTGTCTCTTGCCAGTGGCACAAGATCAGGTCTTCTACTTTGAAAGATGCACTCCTCCTTGGCTAATAGATAAGGATCTTTTTAATAGGAACACTTCTAAGGCTAGACAATCCTTTTAAATTCGGAAAATGTCTATGTAATGCAGATTAACAGCACAGATAAACTATAAATCTAAACAGTTTTACTACGGGTGTGAATGGTAAAGAAAATAGTATATACAGTATGTCAGTATAAATCTTTGAACAATTTCCAGGCCAGCTGGGTTCTCTGGAGTCATAGCATTCAGTCTGGTGTCTATGATTTTCAGCTACTGTTCTTACCTTTATTTCTCTCTCTCCTTCTTTTTTTTATTATGAAGCAAGGGACAGTAAAGTGGTCCTAACTAGGGATGAGCGAACCCGAACTGTATAGTTCGGGTTCGTACCGAATTTTGGGGTGTCCGTGACACGGACCCGAACCCGAACATTTTCGTAAAAGTCCGGGTTCGGGTTCGGTGTTCGGCGCTTTCTTGGCGCTTTTTGAAAGGCTGCAAAGCAGCCAATCAACAAGCGTCATACTACTTGGCCCAAGAGGCCATCACAGCCATGCCTACTATTGGCATGGCTGTAAATGGCCAGTGCACCATGTGACCCAGCCTCTATTTAAGCTGGAGTCACGTAGCGCCGCACGTCACTCTGCTATGATCAGTATAGGGAGAGGTTGCAGCTGCGACGTTAGGGCGAGATTAGGCAGATTAACTCCTCCAAAAGACTTCATTCTGTGATCGATCTGCAGCTGTGGATCATTGAAGTGCTATTATTGACTTGCTCACTTTTTTGAGGCTGCCCAGAGCGTTTTTAGATCACTTTTTTTCTGGGGTGATCGGCGGCCATTTTGTGACTTGTGGTGCGCCAGCACGAGCTATCACCAAGTGTATTTAACCATCGATAGTGTGGTTATTTTGTGCTATATCCTACATCAGCTGCAGGCTGAGCCTGTGTCACCGAAGTGCATTTAACCATCAACAGTCTGGTTATTTATTGGCCATATACTACATCAGCTGCAGGCTGAGCCTGTTTCACCCAAGTGAATTTAACCATCAACAGTCTGATTATTTTTTGGCCATATACTACATCAGCTGCAGGCTGAGCCTGTGTCACCCAAGTGCATTTAACCATCAACAGTCTGGTTATTTTTTGGCCATATATTACATCAGGGGCAAGTTGAGCCTGTCACCCAGCGCCTAAAAAATAGACCTGACATTTCTATTCAACCAAATCTGCACAGTTTTAGCTGGTCAAGTTATTTGTAGTGACCGTCAAAGCAGACTTTTTGTACTGGGTTGAAAAAGCATTCCCAAATTTGCCATTCTGAAAATAACTAGTTTGTGGTATTTCAGGCCTACTTGAAATCTATCCCAAAAAGAAAATCTTACATTGAAGTTATTGATAGTATCATTCAGAAAAACCTAAGACACACGCTAGGGTGCTGATAGAAGTGTCATTCTGTGATTAAACCTATAACTGTCACACAGCGCAAAAAAAAACAGGTCTCACATCTCTATTCAACCAAATCTGCACAGTTTTAGCTGGTCAAGTTATTTGTAGTGACCGTCAAAGCAGACTTTTTGTTCTGGGTTGAAAAAGCATTCCCAAATTTGCCATTCTGAAAATAACTAGTTTGTGGTATTTCAGGCCTACTTGAAATCTATCCCAAAAAGAAAATCTTACATTGAAGTTATTGATAGTATCATTCAGAAAAACCTAAGACACACGCTAGCGTGCTGATAGAAGTGTCATTCTGTGATTAAACCTATAACTGTCACACAGCGCAAAAAAAAACAGGTCTCACATCTCTATTCAACCAAATCTGCACAGTTTTAGCTGGTCAAGTTATTTGTAGTGACCGTAAAAGCAGACTTTTTGTTCTGGGTTGAAAAAGCATTCCCAAATTTGCCATTCTCAAAATTGTGGTGAACGGGAACAATGAGGAAAACATCTAATTAGGGACGCGGACGTGGACATGGTCGTGGTGGTGTTAGTGGACCCTCTGGTGCTGGGAGAGGACGTGGCCGTTCTGCCACAGCCACACGTCCTAGTGAACCAACTACCTCAGGTCCCAGTAGCCAGCAGAATTTACAGCGATATTTGGTGGGGCCCAATGCCGTTCTAAGGATGGTAAGGCCTGAGCAGGTACAGGCATTAGTCAATTGGGTGGCCGACAGTGGATCCAGCACGTTCACATTATCTCCCACCCAGTCTTCTGCAGAAAGCGCACAGATGGCGCATGAAAACCAAGCCCATCGGTCTGTCACATCACCCCCATGCATATCAGGGAAACTGTCTGAGCCTCAAGTTATGCAGCAGTCTCTTATGCTGTTTGAAGACTCTGCTGCCAGGGTTTCCCAAGGGCATCCACCTAGCCCTTCCCCAGGGGTGGAAGAGATAGAATGCACTAACGCACAACCACTTATTTTTCCTGATGATGAGGACATGGGAATACCACCTCAGCACGTCTCTGATGATGACGAAACACAGGTGCCAACTGCTGCGTCTTTCTGCAGTGTGCAGACTGAACAGGAGGTCAGGGATCAAGACTGGGTGGAAGACGATGCAGGGGACGATGAGGTCCTAGACCCCACATGGAATGAAGGTCGTGCCACTGACTTTCACAGTTCGGAGGAAGAGGCAGTGGTGAGACCGAGCCAACAGCGTAGCAAAAGAGGGAGCAGTGGGAAAAATCAGAACACCCGCCGCCAAGAGACTCCGCCTGCTACTGACCGCCGCCATCTGGGACCGAGCACCCCAAAGGCAGCTTCAAGGAGTTCCCTGGCATGGCACTTCTTCAAACAATGTGCTGACGACAAGACCCGAGTGGTTTGCACGCTGTGCCATCAGAGCCTGAAGCGAGGCATTAACGTTCTGAACCTTAGCACAACCTGCATGACCAGGCACCTGCATGCAAAGCATGAACTGCAGTGGAGTAAACACCTTAAAAACAAGGAAGTCACTCAGGCTCCCCCTGCTACATCTTCTGCTGCTGCCGCCTCGGCCTCTTCTGCTGCTGCTGCCGCCGCCTCGGCCTCTTCCTCCGCCTCTGGAGGAACGTTGGCACCTGCCGCCCAGCAAACATGGGATGTACCACCAACACCACCACCTGCGTCACCAAGCATCTCAACTAGGGTTGTCCCGATACCACTTTTTTAGGACCGAGTACAAGTACCGATACTTTTTTTCAAGTAGTCACCGATACCGAATACCGATACTTTTTTTAAATGTCATGTGACCGTTTTGGGGGATCTGTGGATCTGTGGATGACGCACTGTCATGTGGGGGATCTGTGGATGGCACTGTTATGGGGGACCTGTGGATGGCACTGTTATTGGGGATCTGTGGATGGCACTGTTATGGGGGATCTGTGGATGGCACTGTTATGGGGGATCTGTGGATAGCACTGTTATGGGGGATCTGTGGATGGCACTGTTATGGGGGATCTGTGGATGGCACTGTTATGGGGGATCTGTGGATGGCACTGTTATGGGGGATCTGTGGATGGCACTGTTATGGGGGATCTGTGGATGGCACTGTTATGGGGATCTGTGGGTGGTGCTGTTATGGGGGATCTGTGGATGGCACTGTTATGGGGATCTGTGGATGGCACTGTTATGGGGATCTGTGGATGGCACTGTTATGGGGGATCTGTGGATGGCACTGTTATGGGGGATCTGTGGATGGCACTGTTATGGGGGATCTGTGGATGGCACTGTTATGGGGATCTGTGGATGGTGCTGTTATGGGGGATCTGTGGATGGCACTGTTATGGGGATCTGTGGATGGCACTGTTATGGGGGATCTGTGGATGGCACTGTTATGGGGGATCTGTGGATGGCACTGTTATGGGGATTTGTGGATGGCACTGTTATGGGGATCTGTGGATGGTACTGCTATGGGGTGGGATATCTGTGGATGGCATTGTTATGGGGTGGGGGGATCTGAGGATGGCATTGTTATTTGGTGGGGGATCTGTGGATGGTGCTGTTATAGGGGATCTGTGGATGGAACTGTTATGGGGAGGATCTGTGGATGACACTGCTATATGTCATCCACAGATCCCCCTCATAACAGTGTCCCCCAATACACCGGGCCCCGCCGCTCACCGAAGTATTTATAAACGTGAATCCTTATCCTGTTATTAAGTTGAACTAACGCTGCCCTCTCCCATGTTCCCCTGTATCCCCCTGTATCCCCACAGCACTTACTTAAGCTTCCATAGTAGGCAGAGCGGACGGCACCAGTAACGTCACTCACTGACGTCGCGCGTCTGCTCCGCCTGCTTCATTCATAAAGTGGGCGGAGCAGGCGCTCTACGTCAGTGAGTGACGTTACTGCTGCCGTCTGCTCTGCCTGCTATTGAAGCTTACAGGGGGATACAGGGGAACATGGGAACATGGGAGAGGGCAGCGTTAGTTCAACTTAATAACAGGATAAGGATTCACGTTTATAAATACTTTGGTGAGCGGCGGGGCCCGGTGTAAGAGTACAGTGACTGCACCGGGCCCCGCCCCTAGTTACGGACTCCAGCCCCTCCTCTCTCCCGAATGCTGCATCTTTGCCGGGCCGCAAAAATATTCATTGCGGGCCGCATGACACCCATGCAGTAAGTAATACCCAGTCACATACCAGCAATAATTATCGTTGCCGGCTCTCTCCACCCCTTCTCAGCTGCCGTTCACTGCCCCCTCTATGCACCGCTCACCAGCCCGCTTGATGTAAAAAAAAAAAAAAAAGTATTCTATTTATGTATCGGGGCGGGGTATCGGCGGCTGAGTACCGCCGAGAAAACTCGGAATCGGTCCCGATACCGATACTAGTATCGGTATCGGGACAACCCTAATCTCAACCATGTCACACGGCAGCGTTCAGCTCTCCATCTCACAAACATTTGAGAGAAAGCGTAAATTCTCACCTAGCCACCCTCGATCCCTGGCCCTGAATGCCAGCATTTCTAAACTACTGGCCTATGAAATGCTGTCATTTAGGCTGGTGGACACACACAGCTTCAAACAGCTCATGTCACTTGCTGTCCCACAGTATGTTGTTCCCAGCCGCCACTACTTCTCTAAGAGAGCCGTGCCTTCCCTGCACAAGCAAGTGTCCGATAAAATCAAGTGTGCACTGCGCAACGCCATCTGTGGCAAGGTCCACCTAATCACAGATACGTGGACCAGTAAGCACGGCCAGGGACGCTATATCTCCCTAACTGCACACTGGGTAAATGTAGTGGCGGCTGGGCCCCAGGCGGAGAGCTATTTGGCGCACGTCCTTCCGCCGCCAAGGATCGCAGGGCAACATTCTTTGCCTCCTGTCTCCTCCTCCTCCTACTCAGCTTCCTCCTCCTCTTCTTCCACCTGCTCATCCAGTCAGCCACACACCTTTACCACCAACTTCAGCACAGCACAGGGTAAACGTCAGCAGGCCATTCTGAAACTCATATGTTTGGGGGACAGGCCCCACACCGCACAGGAGTTGTGGCGGGGTATAGAACAACAGACCGACGAGTGGTTGCTGCCGGTGAGCCTCAAGCCCGGCCTGGTGGTGTGCGATAATGGGCGAAATCTCGTTGCAGCTCTGGGACTAGCCGGTTTGACGCACATCCCTTGCCTGGCGCATGTGCTGAATTTGGTGGTGCAGAAGTTTATTCGCAACTACCCCGACATGTCAGAGCTGCTGCATAAAGTGCGGGCCGTCTGTTCGCGCTTCCGGCGTTCACACCCTGCCGCTGCTCGCCTGTCTGCGCTACAGCGTAACTTCGGCCTTCCCGCTCACCGCCTCATCTGCGACGTGCCCACCAGGTGGAACTCCACCTTGCATATGCTGGACAGACTGTGCGAGCAGCAGCAGGCCATAGTGGAGTTTCAGCTGCAGCACGCACGGGTCAGTCGCACTGCGGATCAGACCCACTTCACCACCAATGACTGGGCCTCCATGCAAGACCTGTGTGCCCTGTTGCGCTATTTCGAGTACTCCACCAACATGGCCAGTGGCGATGACGCCGTTATCAGCGTTACAATACCACTTCTATGTCTCCTTGAGAAAACACTTAGGGCGATGATGGAAGAGGAGGTGGCCCAGGAGGAAGAGGAGGAAGAGGGGTCATTTTTAGCACTTTCAGGCCAGTCTCTTCAAAGTGACTCAGAGGGAGGTTTTTTGCAACACCAGAGGCCAGGTACAAATGTGGCCAGACAGGGCCCACTACTGGAGGACGAGGAGGACGAGGATGAGGAGGAGGTGGAGGAGGATGAGGATGAAGCATGTTCACAGCGGGGTGGCACCCAAAGCAGCTCGGGCCCATCACTTGTGCGTGGCTGGGGGGAAACACAGGACGATGACGATACGCCTCCCACAGAGGACAGCTTGTCCTTACCTCTGGGCAGCCTGGCACACATGAGCGACTACATGCTGCAGTGCCTGCGCAACGACAGCAGAGTTGCCCACATTTTAACGTGTGCAGACTACTGGGTTGCCACCCTGCTGGATCCCCGGTACAAAGACAATGTGCCCACCTTACTTCCTACACTGGAGCGTGATAGGAAGATGCGCGAGTACAAGCGCACGTTGGTAGACGCGCTACTGAGAGCATTCCCAAATGTCACAGGGGAACCAGTGGAAGCCCAAGGCGAAGGCAGAGGAGGAGCAAGAGGTCGCCAACGCAGCTGTGTCACGCCCAGCTCCTCTGAGGGCAGGGTTAGCATGGCAGAGATGTGGAAAAGTTTTGTCACCACGCCACAGCTAACTGCACCACCTCCTGATACGGAACGTGTTAGCAGGAGGCAACATTTCACTAACATGGTGGAACAGTACCTGTGCACACCCCTCCACGTACTGACTGATGGTTCGGCCCCATTCAACTTCTGGGTCTCCAAATTGTCCACGTGGCCAGAGCTAGCCTTTTATGCCTTGGAGGTGCTGGCCTGCCCGGCGGCCAGCGTTTTGTCTGAACGTGTATTCAGCACGGCAGGGGGCGTCATTACAGACAAACGCAGCCGCCTGTCTAGAGCCAATGTGGACAAGCTGACGTTCATAAAAATGAACCAGGCACGGATCCCACAGGACCTGTCCATCCCTTGTGCAGATTAGATATTAACTACCTCCCCTTAACAATATATTATTCTACTCCAGGGCACTTCCTCATTCAATACTATTTTTAATTTCATTTTACCATTATATTGTGGGGCAACCCAAAGTTGAATGAACCTCTCCTCTTTCTGGGTGCCGGGGCCTAAATGTGTGACAGTGGCCTGTTCCAGTGGTGGGTGACGTGAAGCCTGATTCTCTGCTATGACATGAATACAGATTCTGCGCTGACATAAGGCCAGATTCTCTGTTACGGGACCTCTCTCCTCTGCCTGGGTGCCTGGGCCTAAATGTGTGACAGTGGCCTGTTCCAGTGGTGGCTTACGTGAAGCCTGATTCTCTGCTATGACATGAAGACAGATTCTGCGCTGACATAAGGCCAGATTCTCTGTTACGGGACCGCTCTCCTCTGTCTGGGTGCCGGGGCCTAAATGTGTGACAGTGGCCTGTTCCAGTGGTGGGTGACGTGAAGCCTGATTCTCTGCTATGACATGAATACAGATTCTGCGCTGACATAAGGCCAGATTCTCTGTTACGGGACCTCTCTCCTCTGTCTGGGTGCCGGGGCCTAAATGTGTGACAGTGGCCTGTTCCAGTGGTGGGTGACGTGAAGCTTGATTCTCTGCTATGACATGAATACAGATTCTGCGCTGACATAAGGCCAGATTCTCTGTTACGGGACCTCTCTCCTCTGCCTGGGTGCCTGGGCCTAAATGTGTGACAGTGGCCTGTTCCAGTGGTGGCTGACGTGAAGCCTGATTCTCTGCTATGACATGAAGACAGATTCTGCGCTGACATAAGGCCAGATTCTCTGTTACGGGACCGCTCTCCTCTGTCTGGGTGCCGGGGCCTAAATGTGTGACAGTGGCCTGTTCCAGTGGTGGGTGACGTGAAGCCTGATTCTCTGCTATGACATGAATACAGATTCTGCGCTGACATAAGGCCAGATTCTCTGTTACGGGACCTCTTTCCTCTGCCTGGGTGCCTGGGCCTAAATGTGTGACAGTGGCCTGTTCCAGTGGTGGGTGACGTGATGCCTGATTCTCTGCTATGACATGAAGACAGATTCTGCGCTGACATAAGGCCAGATTCTCTGTTACGGGACCTCTCTCCTCTGCCTGGGTGCCTGGGCCTAAATGTGTGACAGTGGCCTGTTCCAGTGGTGGGTGACGTGAAGCCTGATTCTCTGCTATGACATTAAGACAGATTCTGTGCTGACATAAGGCCAGATTCTCTGTTACGGGACCTCTTTCCTCTGCCTGGGTGCCTGGGCCTAAATGTGTGACAGTGGCCTGTTCCAGTGGTGGGTGACGTGATGCCTGATTCTCTGCTATGACATGAAGACAGATTCTGCGCTGACATAAGGCCAGATTCTCTGTTACGGGACCGCTCTCCTCTGTCTGGGTGCCGGGGCCTAAATGTGTGACAGTGGCCTGTTCCAGTGGTGGGTGACGTGAAGCCTGATTCTCTGCTATGACATGAATACAGATTCTGCGCTGACATAAGGCCAGATTCTCTGTTACGGGACCTCTCTCCTCTGCCTGGGTGCCTGGGCCTAAATGTGTGACAGTGGCCTGTTCCAGTGGTGGGTGACGTGAAGCCTGATTCTCTGCTATGACATGAATACAGATTCTGCGCTGACATAAGGCCAGATTCTCTGTTACGGGACCTCTCTCCTCTGCCTGGGTGCCTGGGCCTAAATGTGTGACAGTGGCCTGTTCCAGTGGTGGGTGACGTGAAGCCTGATTCTCTGCTATGACATTAAGACAGATTCTGTGCTGACATAAGGCCAGATTCTCTGTTACGGGACCTCTCTCCTCTGCCTGGGTGCCTGGGCCTAAATGTGTGACAGTGGCCTGTTCCAGTGGTGGGTGACGTGATGCCTGATTCTCTGCTATGACATGAAGACAGATTCTGTGCAGACATAAGGCCAGATTCTCTGTTACAGGACCTCTCTCCTCTGTCTGGGTGCCGGGGCCTAAATGTGTGACAGTGGCCTGTTCCAGTGGTGGGTGACGTGAAGCTTGATTCTCTGCTATGACATGAAGACTGATTCTGCGCTGACATAAGGCCAGATTCTCTGTTACGGGACCTCTCTCCTCTGCCTGGGTGCCTGGGCCTAAATGTGTGACAGTGGCCTGTTCCAGTGGTGGGTGACGTGATGCCTGATTCTCTGCTATGACATGAAGACAGATTCTGCGCTGACATAAGGCCAGATTCTCTGTTACGGGACCTCTCTCCTCTGCCTGGGTGCCTGGGCCTAAATGTGTGACAGTGGCCTGTTCCAGTGGTGGGTGACGTGAAGCCTGATTCTCTGCTATGACATTAAGACAGATTCTGTGCTGACATAAGGCCAGATTCTCTGTTACGGGACCTCTTTCCTCTGCCTGGGTGCCTGGGCCTAAATGTGTGACAGTGGCCTGTTCCAGTGGTGGGTGAGGTGATGCCTGATTCTCTGCTATGACATGAAGACTGATTCTGCGCTGACATAAGGCCAGATTCTCTGTTACGGGACCGCTCTCCTCTGTCTGGGTGCCGGGGCCTAAATGTGTGACAGTGGCCTGTTCCAGTGGTGGGTGACGTGAAGCCTGATTCTCTGCTATGACATGAAGACTGATTCTGCGCTGACATGAAGCCAGATTCTCTGCTATGGCATGAAGAGACTGATTCTCTGCTGACATGAAGCCAGATTCTTTGCTATGGCATGAAGAGACTGATTCTCTGCTGACGTGAAGCCAGATTCTCTGCTATGGGACCTCTGTCCAATTGATATTGGTTCATTTTTATTTTTTTAATTTTAATTCATTTCCCTATCCACATTTGTTTGCAGGGGATTTACCTACATGTTGCTGCCTTTTGCAGCCCTCTAGCTCTTTCCTGGGCTGTTTTACAGCCTTTTTAGTGCCCAAAAGTTCGGGTCTCCATTGACTTCAATGGGGTTCGGGTTCGGGACGAAGTTCGGGTCGGGTTCGGATCCCGAACCCGAACATTTCCGGGAAGTTCGGCCGAACTTCTCGAACCCGAACATCCAGGTGTTCGCTCAACTCTAGTCCTAACCTTTTTTTCCTCACACAGACACGGGGAGTAAATTATGTTCTTCATCCTATGCTGATCCGTTTAATATTGCCCAGCATATATTCATCTAACGTTCATTCCGTCATGGTAAGGCTACTTTCACACCTGCGTTAGATGCGGATCCGTCTGGTATCTGCACAGACGGATCCGCACCTAAAATGCAAACGCTGGTATCCGTTCAGTACGGATCCGTCTGCATAACTAAGTAAAAAAAAAAGTCTAAGTGTAAGTCAAACGGATCCGTCCTGACTCACATTGAAAGTCAATGGGGGACGGATCCGTTTACAATTGCACCAATATTGTGTCAATGTAAACGGATCCGTCCCCATTGACTTACATTATAAGTCAGAACGGATCCGTTTGTCTCCGCACCGCCAGGCGGACACCAAAATGCTGCAAGCTGCGTTTTGGTGTCCGCATCCAGAGCGGAATGGAGGCTGAACGGAGGCAAACTGATGCATTCTGAGCGGATCCTTATCCATTCAGAATGCATTGGGGCTAAACTGATCCGTTTGGGGCCGCTCGTGAGAGCCCTGAAACGGATCTCACAGGCGGACCCAGAAACGCCAGTGTGAAAGTAGCCTAACTAGGGTATATTTACACCATTACCATTATAGTGTTTAAAGGCAACCTGTCACCATGAAAATAACAATAAATCTGCAGACACCATGTTATAGAGAGGACGAGCTGAGCACATTGATACATAGTTTTATGGGTGAATAATAAGATTCCATAAACCTCGTATTTTATGCATTTAAATACCTGCTCATTCTGGACTTTGAAGTCCAGCAGGCGGTCCTATCAGTGACTGACAGTTATCTCTGTATACACAGTCATAGAGGGAGGGAAGTCAGTCACCGATAGGACCGGCTGCTTGACTTCAAAGCCCAGAATGAGAATGGATATAAATGTATAAATAACAGGTTTTACTGAATCTTTTCCCTTTAAAACTATATATCAATCTGCTCAGCTCCTCCTGCTCTATAAGATGCTACATTCAGCACCATGTTCAATGTGGCAGGTTCCCTTTAATCATATTCAGCGCCTGATATGACAAAATTGGTGGCCATTGATGTTTATACAACAATCATTCCTGATTTCTGAAGGTATAGAAATTGTCTATCCTTTAGGGCACTCCGCTGCATCTGCCAGTCCAGTATAATGGGCGTTCAGTTACTGTATACAGTTCACTTTTCTTATATCTTAGGTTGTATACCAATCCATTGGCCACTTATTGACTAAAATATGTTTGAAAATCTAACTAGCCCTATCCACAAAAGACAATTACACATAACATGTCTGTGTGGTTTGAGTCTACATTTAATTTAAGTATAGAAACATTCGCTTTTATTTGGATATCACCTAATGTAGGTTTTATAGGTCCGCCTTATGGCTTTTCAATGTATACTTAGGTATCAGTTCCTTTATGAGTTGTACATAGTCAGTTTTCTCTATGCAGGCTATACATGCTTCTCCCCATCGGTCTAGTATCCTCTTCAAGTCTGCCACCTTCAACTTAGTCAGGTCCACAGTATTTAGATCGAATTCCTTGTCTGTGAAAGATAATATAAAAATAAAGGGCAACTTATTTAGGATTCGTTGTGTATGTAAGATGGTACTGTAAGATTTGCCCCCTTCCTGACCAGGCCTAATTTAGCAAATCTGACATATCTCACTTTATGTGATAATAACTTTGGAACGCTTTTACTTATCCAAGCCATTCAGAGATTGTTTTCTCGTGACACATTGTACTTCATGCTAGTCATAAATTTGAGTCAATATATTTCACTTTTATTTATGAAAAAATCCCAAATTTACCCAAAATTTTCTAAATTTCTATTTTTCTGCTTTTAAAACAGAAAGTGATACCTCATAAAATATTTATTACTTAAAGGGAACCTGTCACCTGGATTTTGGGTATAGAGCTGAGGACATGGGCTGCTAGATGGCCGCTAGCACATCCGCAATACCCAGTCCCCATAGCTCTGTGTGCTTTTATTGTGTATAAAAACCGATTTGATACATATGCAAATTAACCTGAGATGAGTCAGAGCTTGAAAATATGACTCTTCTCTGGTCACACAAGTAAGATATGACTCTTTTATGTTAATTTGCATATGTATCAAATCAGTTTTTTTACACAATAAAAGCACACAGAGCTATGGGGACTGGATATTGCGGATGTGCTAGCGGCGATCTAGCAACCCATGTCCTCAGCTCTATACCCAAAATCCTGGTGACAGGTTCCCTTTAACATTCCCCATATGTCTACTTTATGTTGGCATAATTTTGAAAATGTCATTTTATTTTTTTAGGACGTTAGAAGGCTTAAAAGTTTTGAAGCAATTCTTAAAATTTTCAAGAAAATTGCCAAAACCCACTTTTTAAGGACCAGTTCAGGTCACTTTGTGGGGCCTATATAGTGGATACCCCCATAAATGACCCCATTGTAGAAACTACACCCCTCAAGTTACTTAAAACCGATTTTACAAACTTTGTTAACCCTTTAGGCGTTCCACAAGAATTAAAGGAAAATGGAGATCAGATTTTAAAATTTCAAATTTTTGGCAGATTTTCCATTTTAATCCAATTTTTTCTTTAGCCAAACAAAACTCAATATTTATTACCTATATTCTGCAGTTTAGAGAAACACCCCACATGTGGTCATAAACTGCTGTATGGGCACAAGGCAGGGCGCAGAAGAAAAGGAGTGCCCCTGAAGCACCCTTACAGTAGAAACTCCCAAGAAGTGACCCCATTTTGGAAACTAGGGTATAAGGTGCCAGTTTTATTGGTACTATTTTTGGGTACATATGATTTTTTGATCACTCATTATAACACTTTATGGGACAAAAAAAGTGACCAAAAAATTGGTTGTTTTAGCACAGTTTTTATTCATTTATTTTTACAGCGTTCACCTGAAGTGTTCGGTCAAGTGAAATTTTTATAGAGCAGATCGTTACGGACGTGGCGATACCTAATATGTATACTTTTTCTTATTTATTTAAGTTTTATACAATAATAGCATTTTTTAAACAAAAAAATTATGTTTTAATGTGTCCATGTTCTGAGAGCTATATTTTTTTTTATTTTTTTTGTGATTTTCTTATGTAGGGGCTAATTTTTTCCGGTATGAGGTGACGGTTTTATTGGTACTATTTTGTGGGACATACACCTTTTTGATAACTTGGTGTTGCACTTTTTGTGATGTAAGGTGACAAAAATGGCTTTTTTTGACACTTTTTTTTTTTTTTTTCGGTGTTCATCCAAGGGGTTAGGTCATGTGATATTTTTTATAGAGCTAGTTGTTACGGATGCGGTGATACCTAATATGTATACTTTTTTTTATTTATTTCATTGCACTTTTTGTGATGTAAGATGCCAAAATTTGACACAGTTTTACTTTTATTTTTTTATGGTGTTTATTGGACTGGGTTGATCATGTGATATATACACTTTTTTTTATTTTTTTTACACTTTGCACCCCCCATAAGGTCATACAAGACCTCTGGGGGACATTTAACTTTACATTTTTTTTTTTTTTTTCACACTGTTGATTTCTACTGTAACTGGGGCTGACATAGTAGCCCCAGTTACAGGAGAAATACACCCCCCAGAGAGGCTGTACAGCACAATACAGCGCTTTACAGCCTCAGTGCAGGGCTGATCGAGGTCTCTGAAAGACCTCACAGCTCCTGCACTCTCCGGCTCCGGAGTGTATACAGCAATCTAGAAGGCAGGGACACCTGGGCACTGTCCCTGTCTTCTCTAAGGGTTGCCCTGCTGTCACTGACAGCGGGCAACCTGATCAGCAGCTGCACGATTAGCGTGAAGCTGCGATCTCTGAATGGACGTTTTAAAACATCCATTCAGAGATAGAGAACCACCTCCCGGACGTTTATATTCTATGGGCGGACGGGAGGTGGTTAAATCAGGCTATGTGCAGCTCAAGTGTGGAGCAAAAGCGGCATATAACCTCCGACTACTGCTCAGTGAGCAGTGACATAGAATGTAGCAATGTATTTATTTAGTTTACTTTAAGGTACGCTGGTTAGAGTGGGAATTTTGGTCAGTGGAGGGGAGAAGGGCTGCTGCCAGTACCCATTTCCCAGCCATGGGGGTTTACATAGTAGGGCTGGCAAGGGGCCGCATGGGCCCTAAATAGGGGTTGTGACTGGCTTAATAATGGAGTATTACTGTGGAGGCTTAAAGGGGTTGGCCACCTTCTAGTTATTGTTGACCAATGTGTTTGTATGATTATTATATGCCACTTACTGATATAGTCTTTGTTGAAATTATGCACCATTTTGTATATTTCATAAGGTATTCTCCCTTGTTTGCCAAGTATTTTGTGCTGTCCACACAGAGGTCCTGTCCATAAGATGGCCGCTGATGGAGGGTCATGTGCAGTGCTGGCGCTTCCATAGAGGCAAGGGGGGCAATTGCCCCCGGGCCCCCGAGTCCTTAGGGGCCCCCCGGCGCCGGCCCGCCACTAACTTTAGGCAGGCAGGACAGTCAGTGTCACACAGAGATGAGCGCTTCCATTGTGGAAGCGCTCATCTCCAGTCATCTGTATCGCCGTCCTCAGGACAGTGATACAGATGGCTGTGCGGCAGGGGAGGGAGAGGTGTGTCCCTTTCCCTTCCTCTGATAGGCTGCCGGCCTAGTGCCTGCAGCCTATCAGAGGCCGGCGCAGGCGGCGAGATGGCGTCATCGCGCCGCCTGAGCCCTGAGCCGTACACATCGCGGGACACAGGCCGGAAGAGGCCTGCATCGCATCGCTGACATGGAGGTAAGTATGTGTTTTTTTCTTTTTTTTTCTTTTTTTTTTTTCTGTACAATACTGGTGGCTACTGGCAAATGATAGGGGGGGCCCTATGGCTAGTGGCACATGATAGGGGGGGCCCTATGGCTAGTGGCACATGATAGGGGGGGCCCTATGGCTAGTGGCACATGATAGGGGGGGCCCTATGGCTAGTGGCACATGATAGGGGGGGCCCTATGGCTAGTGGCACATGATAGGGGGGCCCTATGGCTAGTGGCACATGATAGGGGGGGCCCTATGGCTAGTGGCACATGATAGGGGGGCCCTATGGCTAGTGGCACATGATAGGGGGGGCCCTATGGCTAGTGGCACATGATAGGGGGGGCCCTATGGCTAGTGGCACATGATAGGGGGGGCCCTATGGCTAGTGGCACATGATAGGGGGGGCCCTATGGCTAGTGGCACATGATAGGGGGGGCCCTATGGCTAGTGGCACATGATAGGGGGGGCCCTATGGCTAGTGGCACATGATAGGGGGGGCCCTATGGCTACTGGCACATGATGGGGGGGCCGCCTATGGCTACTGGCACATGATAGGGGGGGCGCCTATGGCTACTGGCACATGATAGGGGGGCTGCCTATGGCTACTGGCACATGTTGATGGGGGGCTCAGGCTACTGTCACATGATGGGGGGGCCGCCTATGGCTACTGGCACATGTTGATGGGGGGCTCAGGCTACTGGCACATGATAGGGGGGCCCTATGGCTACTGGCACATGATAGGGGGGCCCTATGGCTACTGGCACATGATAGGGGGGGCTGCCTATGGCTACTGGCACATGTTGGGGGCTCAAGCTACTGGCACATGATTGGGGCGCATCTATGAGGGCACATTTTACTGGCACATTATTCGGGGACATCTATGGGGGCACTTCTTACTGGCACATTATTGGTGGCACTATAGGGGCATCTACTAAGGCCACAAAGAACGGTTATTTTATATGGGGGCTCTGTATAGGGGCATTTTATACTGGGACACATTGTGGTGGGTACTATGGGGAAGGGGGGAGAGGACTACTATGGGGTCATCTACGGGGGCACTGAGAAGGAGTATTTTATGCTTACAAATTATGGGGGACACTGAGGGCATCTACTGGCGCACTATATATTGGGTATTTTATACTGGTACATTATGGGGGGCACTAGGGGGAGAGGAGCACTATGGGGGCATTTACTGGGGTCACTATATAGGGGTATTTTATACTGGCACATTATGGAGGCACTATGGGGACATTAGCTCAACTGGGGGCATTACAAGGGTGTATTTTTTGCACTGTCACATTATAAGGAGAATTATTTCTACTGGGGGGGCATTATGGTGGGCATTATTACTCCCCCATGATATGACCCCCTAGTAGCAACACCGGCCTCTCCATGCTCTGCTATCCCTCTGCTCCTTCTCCAAATCCTTATTATGAAATCTTTCTCATTAGGATAAAACACAACATCAGCTCCGCCCGAGCCCCCGGCCAAGTGTTGAAGTGGTGTCCGAGATCCCCAAGGGCCAAGTCAAGTAACTGTAAGTTTTCATATGAAATATGTTTATGTTATACACATATAGCCTACACTGTGCCACACAATATACAGTATACCGCTACACTGTGCCACAAAATATACAGTATACCTCTACACTGTGCCACACAATGTACAGTATACCGCTACACTGTGCCACACAATGTACAGTATACCTCTACACTGTGCCACACAATATACAGTATACCTCTACACTGTGCCACACAATATACAGTATACCGCTACGCTGTGCCACACAATGTACAGTATACCGCTACACTGTGCCACACAATATACAATATACCTCTACACTGTGCCACACAATATACAATATACCTCTACACTGTGCCACACAATATACAGTATACCTCTACACTGTGCCCCAAAATATACAGTATACCTCTACACTGTGCCCCAAAATATACAGTTTCTTCTGTAAAAGTCATCAAGTGTCATGGGGGGGGCCCTTATTGTTTTTCACCCCAGGGCCCCATTTCACCTAGAACCGGCCCTGGTCATGTGATCAGGCAAATCACCTCCATGTGATGTCTCTTCTGTTCAAATACACTGCACCTGCCATCTGCACTTCTTCTTTTGAGAGTTTAGTGTAAGTGCAGTTTATTTGAATGGGGAAGACATCAAATGGATGTGATTTGTCTGGTCACATGACCCTCCATCAGCGGCCATCTTATGGACAGGATCTCTGGGTGGACAGCACAAAATACTTGGCAAACAAGGGAGAATACCTTATGAAATATAGCAAATGGTGCATCATTTATACAAAGACTATATTAGTAAGTGCCATATAATCATCTCACAAACACATTGGGCGCAAGTAGCCATAAAGTGGACAACCCCTTTAAGTGTAGTCTGCACAGCAAGTAGTACTAGTAAAAGTTCTATGAGCCTGCTGTGCAGACTGCTTATCCTCCTTATTAAGCCATTTCCAAACCCCATTTATGCCTCATGCCACCAGCCAGCCCCACTGAGAGTCCCACTGGGAATTGTACTTGTACTACTCCTAATACGGCTGGTCTGGGGCATAGAGCCTAAACAGGGATTGGGAATGGTAATGTTATTGGTAATGTCATTCTTGGTACACTGTGGGTTGTGATTCTATATAAAGGGGCATGTCCACAGTAGGATGGGGGGGCAATGCTTGGCTTGCCCTGGCCGCTGGCAATGCACACTACACCGCTGGATACATACCATACTTAAGATCTTCTTTAGCTTGTCACAGATTTTGTATGCTGGAACATGTGCACTCATAGGACGTGTAACCTCACTGAGAATTTTTGTAGCTGCGTCACTTGTGGCCCCTAAATAATAACACTTAGAAAACAGAGCGTTCATATTAAAGATACAAGCATTTACATAATTAATTAATGACATTGTGAATTAATATAGAAGGCAATATATAGGAAAAATTAACAACATAAATGCTTTAAAGAGCCAATAAACTATAAGCATAAGGGTTGTACCATCAATTAGGTCAGGACCAGATGATACGTAGCATTGTAAAAGCATGGGGTAGCATATCTTTGGGCTTCCACGACTTGGAGACGTCCACCATTCTTCTTCTTTCTTAAGGCCATTTTCACAGCCAATGGTCTGGCCAATTATTGGGAATAAACATTCATACAAAATTCATCAAACATTCATGCAAATATAATCATTTGCCAGCAGCACATTGCCTTCTGTAAAAAGAAATGTGCTACCTATAAACAATGAAACTGCATAGGGACTAATGATCGTATTAACAATCATTCTGCAGCGAGCAATACTGCATGTAAATGCAGGTACCAAGCAGGCAATGAGTACAGGGCCTTAGTCTAGACTTGTATCATGATGCCAACTCTGACATTATTTAAGAAATAGCATTAGTATTTGAGTACCATATAATGTAGTACTGTTTTGTGTTCACTGAATGGCACTATTATATAAGTACTGTCTTACAATGTAGCTGGTATTGTTTGGTCCTGTAATTTGGCACTGTACATGGTATTATTTGGGCATATATATGATGCTGATAGCGAGGTAGTATTAAGACAGCATTACACACGCCTGTTAAACACTGCTAGAATCCAAAGCAAGAAGAATGAGTAGAGCAATGCTAAAAAATGCATAAAAATGGTATTCCCATCTCATACATTGGGGGCATATTGCTATTGTCTATACTTAGAATGAAGCCCTCAAAGTGCCGGAGGGTGCACCGGCGGGTGAAGGACTGATGGTAGGTCCACGGCCGAACAGCTTGAAGTGTAGATGAGGTGAAGTACAAGTCTAACAAGACAGTAAGAAATGTCTGGCAAAGATAGTTCTCTTGGGGCAGGAGACTGGAACAAGTCACAACCCTTAAGCAATGGGTGGATAAAATTTTGATTGAAATGGGCCCAAACAGGAAACAAGATGGTTCAATCCCACAAACATTGGCCATTTTGATTAAGGGTAAGTAAAAGTGCAAGCCAGCCACCTCGAGTGGTAAAGAGTGGAAGTGCTGCACCATTCCTCAAAGTGTAAAGCAGAAGACCCTAATAGTTTTTTTTTTCTTATAGATAATTCTTTATTGTTTTTTTCCAACATACAAATCATTATTACACTCTTTTAAGTTCATAACATTGTAATTTCATAACATTTTGTGTACCCCCCCCCACCCAAAACCCATATTCTTTTCTTAAAGAACGAAGAAAAAAAAACAACCTTCTCTCTCCCCAACCCCCCACATCTCCAGCACACCCCGCATCGTCCTCTCAAGGAAAGATCATTTTATTAACCATTTCTGCCATGTTCTAATAAATCTATGTTTTTTCTTAATATTTGCCAGATGAAATTCCTCTCTGGTAAGTGAAATTCTAGTGAGCCTCTCCCATTCCCTGACCGTGGGTACAGCACTACCTCCCCAATGTCCAACAATACATTTCCTTGCTTGAAAAATAAGTTTGGATGCCATTTCTCGATGTTGGGGGGTATCGATTTTTTCCATCACCCCCAGTATGCATATCTCAATTTGCCTGGGGATTTTAATCCTATGATATTGTTCTATTCTGTCATTGACCTTTCCCCAGAACTCTTGAATTTTTATGCATGACCAGAGTATGTGGACATCATCCACCCCTACTTCCCCACATTTTAGGCAGCTAAAGATCTTAGGTTTGTAACACTTCATTAATATCCTAGGAGAATAGTACAGGAGATATAATATATTAAATTGGGTAATCCTATAAGAAAAATTCTTTGAGACCATTTTTTTTTCTTGTATAGCCAGATCCCAAAACTCTTCTCGCTGGGGGTTTATAGCATCTCGCCATTTAAGCATTAAGCAAGTGGCTGCTCTCTTCTTAGTTTTTCGTTGTAATAAACATTCATAAATTTTAGAGACTAATTTTCCCCCTGGTATCAGTTTAGAAATATTAACTAATGACTGCGGGAGAGTATCAATTTGTGTATCCTTTCCTATATTTTAGTTGTAAATAATAGAACCTCAACACCCTAATAGTTAATGAGCAGAAGACAACAGATTCCTGACAACCCCGTTTGCATCTCTTCAAGAAGAACTCAGGAGGGGCTCACATTTTTGCCTGGACCTTGATCAGGCCCTTAATGGCATAACATGAGCACTATGCCACAGGCAGTGCTTTTTCCTATTCACATGGAGACAACATTTTTGTAGATATGATATCTATCCCATTACTAAAGGCTCCTTTACATGAGTAATTGATTTAATCAAGTGACGAATGAGTTGTTTACGTTGAAATGAAAACCCTTTAGATAGGCAGAGTGTCATGTAAGTGCAATCATGTAACAGATCGTTTGTCAGGCGAACAGTTACATTCCACGCCCACTGTTTCCATCCCTACATCGCCACAACCAGAGCCATGTAGTTCCAGTGAATGGGATCAGCGATACAGTAACCAGGCACAACCAATACACAATGTACGGAGCCGTGTCATCCCAGTGCCTGGTTCCAGTGTCACAGCTTGTAAAAACAACTGATATTGATGACCTTTCCTAAGGATAAGTCATCAATAGGTAAGTTCTAGAAAACATCTTTAGGGGCCGAAACACTTTGCTGGCACGGTAAAATGATGCGTATTTGCTGCACACAATCTGAAGTGGCAAATCCACATTTGTTACACAATATAAGAATGTTCCCTTACACAGGTAATATCTAATATATAACTATAAGGCCGGGTTCACATCACCGTTTTCTTCTCCAGTCTTCTGATCAGTCAGAACAACAAAAGAATGAATTAAAAAATAGATCTTTTATTTTGAGCATCTGTTGTGCTTATTTTGCATCCATTTGCTCAAAATAAAGGATCAATTTTTAAATTTCTTTTTCTGACGGATCAGAAGAACATAAAACAAAAAGGTGATGTGAACCCAATCTAAACCTGCCAACAGCTCTGTACACTAACTGAGTAAATGATGGTATCTCCATTATATTTTTGTGTAAGTAATTAGTATACAGTATAATTAACCCATTTGGAAATATGGGCTTGGTCTGAATATTCTATGAAATAAACTTTATAGAAAATGACCTGTTACAGATAATTATTTTTTTTTGCATAACTATTAACCATTTACTTACACATTCATGAAAAGCTATGGATATCTGAAAAGAAAAAGAGTAAATGGTAAATTTAAAAGTTTTATTTTACTTATAGATGTGAAGGTATATCACTAGGATATGCTATCACTTGCTGGTCAGTGAGAATACAACTGCCAGGGCCCCTGCCAATCCTCAGAATGGAGCTACTGTAGTTTACCACTTAGTCTCCTACGCAGATATTTCCTGTACAGGGAGCTTCAACAAAGTCCCATTTACTTTCAGCAGGCTACGTAGAGGTCAAACCGATAATGAAGTGACTTAACTTATATGCTGTAACTTCTTATGATAGGAAAACAGCTTTAATGCACATTCATCTCCTTTAAGTCAGTATTTATTATTATTATTATTATTATTATTATTAATTATTATTAAAGCACAATTTATTCCATGGTGCTGAACAAATGATAAGGGATACACATACATAATAAAAAACAAATACAATAAGCATGCCTGAGAAGGCTTTCAATCTACAAGGGCCTTACAATCTACAATCAAATAAACAATTGTCTGGTGAGCTACTGTTACACCGAAGCAGTCATACACATTTTCGGGTCACCATGCACATAGCTGATGGTTCTGCAACCACTGAATGAACAATCATTTGGTGAGCGAGAATTATGCAGCCACACACATTTTATTCCATATTGGCATTTGCAGTCTTTCCATTGGGCTATACATTTTCAATGACATGGGCAAAGGAGAAATGATCTTTCGGGGAATGTTCTTTCAAGAAAATATCTTTTGAGGATTAGTGATGGAATGAAAATTTTAAATACACCCAACTTATTTCCATACTATAAAATAATCGTTTATTGTTCAAGGGAATTTGTTCCATGCTTTTGGGCAGCCTATGCAGCTGGAGATGGCTTTCTACAATGCTGCTGTGAAACCTGGCCATTGTGGGATTACTTGGAAAAGAAGGTAGAATGGAGGTAAGTCCCAGACTCATATCCTACAGCATCAGGCGCATTCATATGTGAAGCCAAGGACAGTACACCTTGCTTCACTGCAAGTGCATATTAAAGCAAGTTGTCCTCTCCTCGGCATCATATATAGGCCATGCACATCTGCCCAATACCGCTGGAGATTCCTGTAATGATCTTCAGTATATTCTAACTTCTCTTTCTGTTCTCTAGGGTAATTGTCAGGAGTTTACCCAGTCAAAACTTTGTGCAGGGCTGTGCTGGGAGGGTTGACCAATCAGTGTGACTGGAAGCTGAGCCAGTCAGGATCCTGGCTCAGCTTCCAGCCCCAGAGCTAGACAGGGTATTTAGGTCATAGCAGCTTCTGGTGGTTGCACATGTGTCCTGGCTCAGTTTGCACCTCTGTGAATTGTACCTGAACTCTAGACCTGCTTGTTAATGCTCTGTGTACCGACCATGGCTAGTTTCTGGGTTAATATCTCGTCTGCTCAATTGTCCTCTAATGATCCTCCTGGTATTTTGACAGTGGTTAGTTTCTGGATTAACCCATTGTCTGCTGTTTGGGCTCTGTCTCCTAGTTCTGACCCTGCTTTTCTATTAGTCTTTGCACCCCAGTTATTCTAGTAGGCCTCATACCAATTTTCTGCTACCTTACTCTGCAGATGTAACCTGGGTCCCTAGAAGCCTAGTCCACCTGGCCTATCGCCAGTCTCTGGTGAAACACCTAAGGACAGCCTTAGCTTCCTACCAACCAGAGTTGTTAAGGAAGGCTGGTAGCAGTTTCACAGTTTGCTGGTTGTGGTTCCAGACAATGACCATGGTATTTCCTTACTGAAAAGCTTGTAACAGCCCAAACTCACAGGGGTATTGTTAGAGAGCTAAGCCATGGAGCATTACACCTTCCTGGTAGTTTAGCAGCCCAAAAGCAAGTAACAAATTCTGACAGGTTCCTTTTATATTTCACCCAACCAAGACCACTTTGGTTTAAATAGCCTGATTTGGTCAACTTTAGACTAATGTGTATGGTCACCTTATAGTGGTTCTTTCACCATTACATGACATTCATTTGCATGCTTTATTCATCTTATAAATCATAATAAAATAATCATATTTGCCATTTCCTTTATATGGCATGGTGCCATCTGGTGTACAAAGTGTATAATAGTGTACAGGTACATCTGCTAAGCTGTGTGCTGCTTGTCACGCATACTCAGTCCCTCTTCCCACAGCCAAGTCTCTGCGTAGTGATCCTCAGCCCCCTTGCAGACAAGATAAAAGCTATCCTCCTGGTGTTCACTGCAGAGGAGCTAAAAAAAATGTCTCTCTTCCCGGCAAAAAGTAATCACTATGCAGATACCTGGCTGTGGGGAGAATTGCTCCGAACGTGTGACCAGCAGCAGTCCGCACAGCAGATGGACAGCAAATTTCTATACACTTTGAACACTGGATGGCACCATACTATGTAAGTAAATGTCATAACCCTTCACTGGATTGTTATTTTAGCAGCATGTAAATGGAAAATATCCTTAATTTATTATGATCTATAAAATGAAAATTAGAATCTAGGGGGCAGCACTATAGTTAGTGCCTAAAAAAAAAAAGAAAAGAAAAGTAGCTTCGATCAGCAAGGTCAGGCTATTGCTTAAAGGCTATGACCATTTTTGGGGGCATTTTTTTAAATTATTGCATTGTACTCATTTTGAGCTAAAATATTTTTTTTAATTGGTCTTAAAAATTAAAAATATGGTGTCCCTTTTTGTGTACAGAGCTGACAAGTTTTAGAAGCACCCTTTGGATTTTCTGCCTTTTCCGTCAGACCAGGGGCAGACAGACTCCTTATCTCTGCTCTCTGACCTTATAAACACTCATTATAGCTCAGTTCTTATCTTACTGATAAGAATGTGGCTTATATAAGTGTTTATGACCTCTCAGTAGTTTAGAGATAAGGTTTATTAGATGACCAGCACAAAGTGAAAGTGAAAGTACCAGTCACACAGCTAGAAAAACACTTAACCTTTTCTGACAGAACAGCTCAATATTTTTAATAAAGGCCAAATGAGGAATTGATTTTTAGCTTAAAATAAGTAACATGCAATCATAAAAAAAAATTGCCTCAGAAGGTGTACATAGCCTTTAAAGAGGTTCTCCAGGAGTAATTTACTATTAATTACCCTCCTTTATATGCTCTCTATCTCTCTGGTCCTGCGTGCTAGCTCCCATTCCTCCATTTACAGGGTCCTGGCTTGTTGTGTTCTGGCCAGGCTATTGCCTGAAAAACCCTTTAAGAATCCACCAGAGGAGAAGGAAGGTTTGTGTAGGCTGATAAGCAAATCAGTGACTCTGCAGTCTTAATGCTGTTGTCTGTTGGTTCAGGGAACCACACACAGAACATAATTTGCCCTCAGGAGACCTCTACAACTGCACCCAAGCTGCCTCGTCTAGGAAATAAGGATCCATAATATGTGTGTAAGTGATTAGTGTGGATGTATGCATGCCAGTATGTAATGAGTGTGTGCATGTGTGTGCATGTATGTAGAAAACGTGCTCGCATGTCTGCATATTAGTAAATGTGCATTGATGTATCTATGTAGGGAGTGTGTCTGTAATGTAAAAAGCGTGGCTGTGTGTTTTCGTACCTGTCTGTTGTGTGTATGTGTGCACGTGTTTGCCTTATTTGTAGCATTTTTTTATGTTTTATTATCTATATGATTGGGCTAGATATTGTGATATACAGCATACAGTTATTGTAATATCTGTCTCAATATGAAAATGAATAAATAAAAAATTGTTGAGAAACTTCCATTGTGACGTGATTATACTTTCCTTATTATAAGCATTTAATTTCCATATCTTTACATGGCAGGATACCATTTTGCATATTCCACTGCTGATCAGTGTGTTTCGTACATGTGTTTTGTCGCTGGGCCAAGCATGCTTTGAACTACAGCGTCCCAGATGGATGTGTTCAAATACAAACATGTTGATTCTTACCAGGCGGTTTTCTTTTCCTGTAGCATCTCTGCATGTGTTGATTAATTCTCTCTCTATGGTCGCTGGAGTAAAGTCAATATTCCTTTCTAGTAAAGACTGGTAAAATCTGTCCAGATATTCCTTACAGACTGAAGATAGAAATAAAAGAAACAGATTTGCATTAACAGACCATATTTATGATACTTGCTGCTTTTCTCTATGTCATCCATCATTATTATTTTATCTAGCACAAGTAAAATTGACAACTGTCTAGGCTGACTTAATTTACCAAGGTTATGGTTGACCCTTGCAGGGTGCAACTTAGAAATGGTGTGCTGACACAGCCCATATCATATCATAGTTTGGCTTGTAATAAGTAATATCATGGCAGTAAACAGTAATAACTTGAAAATGTGCAAACTACAACATATCAAGGGGGAATTTATCATGCCCTGTTCTCCAGAATTCTGGCATCAAAAAGTCACAAAATAGGAGCTCCAGTTCTTGAACGTCGGTGGGAAAGTGAGCATGTTTAGCTATATTAATGAACTTCACTCCAGATTTATCAACTGAGGGGCACATTTATTAAGACCGGCATTTTAGGCGCCGGTCTTAATAAAGCCCTAAGCTGGCACCGGCCTCTTCATAACTTTGGCAGATCCTCCGCCAGTTCTAAATGTAAGACAGCTTCCTTGCTGTCTTATATTTAAACCATTTTCTACACCTAAAACAGGCATAGAAAATGGTAAATGAGACAGGCCTGCCGGCCTGTTCCCTTCCCCGACCACACCACGCCCACAATTTTAGACTTGGCATGAGTGGGGAGAAGTTGCAGGTTGCGGCACAACTAGCTGTTGTTCCACAATCTGCGCCTGAAATATGCCTAATTTAGTTGTATTTCAGATTGATTAATGACCCCCTGAGACTTTTTAAAAAGTCGCTAAAACAGTCCCAATGTCACACCAGTAGGGGGTGGCATAGGAGAACTGGAGTAGCTTTTGTAATGGTTTGTGACTCTTTTACGCCTGAAATCTGGTATAGGGTCTTGGTAAATGACCCCTATAATTGTTAGGTTTAAAGATGCATCTAATTTAAAGGGGTTGGCCACTCTTTAAATACTCTCCACTACAGTGTGGCAGGCAGGGAAAAAATGAAGTTCCTAATATACTTCATTAAACACACCTGCCTGCTTTTTTTTCAATTATAAGCCACTCCCCTCAGCCCAGCTCTACCTTGCAGCTGTGTTCGTCCATGGCTGCACGCGACATGGAGGAGCTTGAGAGGAAGCTCGTCCATGCGCATGTGCAGTCTGCTCCTGTCAGTG
This sequence comes from Bufo bufo, assembly GCF_905171765.1. Classification (NCBI taxonomy): domain Eukaryota; kingdom Metazoa; phylum Chordata; class Amphibia; order Anura; family Bufonidae; genus Bufo; species Bufo bufo. Next base: position 568,269,196 of record NC_053389.1, on the reverse strand, counting down.
GTCGGCTCCCTGCTGCCCGCTCCAACTCTGACAGGAATCAGCTGCTTGTTCCCGCTCTACAAACAGCCGATCGCTAAGCCACGCCCACCGGTTCCGTTAGGCCATGCCCCCTGCAACCAACAGGGAAAGGAGGACATCTAGACAGGAACTATGATTTTGTGTGTAATATATATATATATATATATATATATATATACAGTACAGACCAAAAGTTTGGACACACCTTCTCATTCAAAGAGTTTTCTTTATTTTCATGACTATGAAGGCATCAAAACTATGAAGTAACACATGTGGAATTATATACATAACAAACAAGTGTGAAACAACTGAAAATATGTCATATTCTAGGTTCTTCAAAGTAGCCACCTTTTGCTTTTATTACTGCTTTGCACACTCTTGGCATTCTCTTGATGAGCTTCAAGAGGTAGTCCCCTGAAATGGTCGTCCAACAGTCTTGAAGGAGTTCCCAGAGATGCTTAGCACTTGTTGGCCCTTTTGCCTTCACTCTGCGGTCCAGCTCACCCCAAAGCATCTCCATTGGGTTCGGGTCCGGTGACTGTGGAGGCAGGTCATCTGGCGCAGCACCCCATCACTCTCCTTCATGGTCAAATAGCCCTTACTTTCAAAGTTTTCCCAATTTTTCGGCTGACTGACTGACCTTCATTTCTTAAAGGAATGATGGCCACTCGTTTTTCTTTACTTAGCTGCTTTTTTTTTGCCATAATACAAATACTAACAGTCTATTCAGTAGGACTATCAGCTGTGTATCCACCTGACTTCTCCTCAATGCAACTGATGGTCCCAACCCCATTTATAAGGCAAGAAATCCCACTTATTAAACCTGACAGGGCACACCTGTGAAGTGAAAACCATTTCAGGGGACTACCTCTTGAAGCTCATCAAGAGAATGCCAAGAGTGTGCAAAGCAGTAATCAAAGCAAAAGGTGGCTACTTTGAAGAACCTAGAATATGACATATTTTCAGTTGTTTCACACTTGTTTGTTATGTATATAATTCCACATGTGTTAATTCATAGTTTTGATGCCTTCAGTGTGAATCTACAATTTTCATAGTCATGAAAATAAAGAAAACTCTTTGAATGAGAAGGTGTGTCCAAACTTTTGGTCTGTACTGTATATACACACATATATACATACATACACCTTTACCTTGGAGTGCTGCCTGCTTTTTGTATTATATATATATATATATATATATATATATATATACACACACACACACAAACATCGCGTCCACATGGGTGAATAATCTTTTTTCTATTTTCATCTAATGAGAGTGCTGTTGTTTTGCTATATATATATACACACACACACATACATATTTATTTATACACAAAATATAACACACGTGTTTAATATATTTATATGTGTATATACATTGTGGCTGTAATGACCGACGTCACGCACAGGGAGGAAAACAGGGAAAGCCCTGCCCAAGGGAGAGGGAAAGGTGGTGACCCCTAACTCACCTTGCGGCTGGCACCTGACTGCCCTGACGTCCCTAGACGGGTTCCTCACCCGTGCGGCGATCACGTGCCTAAACCCTGGCTTTCCCTAATATGAGCCCTGGATAGTGAACAGGCCGGTGGGATCACTAGTCCACACCACTATCACTAAGAGGGAAACACCAGGGAGAGGACAGACAAAACATACAAACACATACACCCAGGTGGGCGACCACAATAAACCAAAAAAGGTCCAACAGGGATCTGGAGGGTAGCGTACTGGACCAGCTACCAGCGAACGCAGCAACACAGCTCCAAAAGGTCAGAATAGATGTCCAGGCAGGAAGCTCTATCTCTGGCAACCAGAGAAGTGTGAGAGCGAAATATAAGGAGGTCTGGGAGTGCTGGACAAGGAACAGCTGAGGAGAAGGAGCTACGGATCCCTAAGTGAGCCAAAAGGGTTTGCAAAGCAAACCCAGAAAGCTACCATAAGGAAAACAGCCCTATCTTAAATAGAGCGTGCAGCCAACCGCTGTGACTTCCTGACCCCGGGTATAACGGAGTCAGGCGTGGTCCTCGACACCCTCGTGACAGTGGCCCGCAATGCATGGGCACTGACCGTATGTGAATATATATGTATATATGTGTGTATGTATCTATATGTATGTGTGTGTATGTATTTATGTCTAAGGGTCCATTCACACATCCCTGTGTGTTTTGCGGATCCACGGATCCGCAAAACACGGACAGCGGCAATGTGCGTTCCGCAATTTGCAAACCGCACATTGCTGGCACTAAGAGAATATGCCTATTCTTGTCCGCTATTGCGGACAAGAATATGACAGGTTTTATTTTTTTCAGGATCGGAATTGCGGACCCGGAAGTGCGGGTCCGCACGTCGTGCGGCCCCATAGAAATGTATGGGTCCGCAATTCCATTCCGCAAAATGTGGAATGGAATTGCGGATGTGTAAATGGAGCCTAAGTATGTGTACATATGTATATATACATATGTGTATGTATATATATATATATTTATATACATATATTTACACACATGTGTATGTGTGTGTGTGTATACATTGCAATGCATGGGCGCTGACAGTGTGTCCTCTGTCTGCAGACATGAACCCATTCATTTAAATGGGGTCTGCAATCTGCATCCGACAGTACTTTTTCGCAGTGCAGAGGCATGGACAGAAAACCCATGGATGCACTCCATAGGTTTCCGATCTGTGCTTCCATTCCAGATCACACCGTATCTTTCGGATTTCAGACCCATCACTTGATACGGTGCGCACACGGCTGGTGCCTGTATATTGCGGACCCCCTGTTCGCTGGCCACAATACAGGCACAGGCAGGCTATGGTCATGTGCATAAGGCCTAAAGCCATACCTCCTTCCAGTATCCGGCAGGACAGTCCCGGATTTCAGTGGCGGTCCTAGTACGGGGAGGTATGTCGAAAATGGATCAGTTTTGCCCTAATGCATTCTGAATGGAAAAGGATGCACTCAGAATGCATCAGTTTGCCTCCGATCAGTCACCATTCCGCTTTGGAGGCGGACACCAAAACGCTGTCCGCCTGATGAAACTGAGCCAAACGGATGCGTCCCCCTTTCTCTGACGCAATAGAAAACGGATCCGTCCCCCATTCACTTTCAAGGTTGTTCAAGATGGATCCGTTATGGTTATGGAAGACCTAATACAAATGGATCAGTTTATGACGGATGCATGCGGTTCTATTATGGTAACATAACCGTTTTTGCAGATCCATGACGGATCCGCAAAAACCACAAGTGTGAAAGTAGCCTTGGGCACGTAGTGTCCCTCTTCCTTCTATTCTAAAGTTGGGAGGTATGCTAAAGCACTGATGAAATGACACCTAATGTGCTGTTGTCACTATGGCATTACAAGTAGGCAGAGATGTCATGTGACTGCTCCCCTGGAGACGCTTTGCTGTGATGCATGCTGGGATTTTTACTTTCACTTTGCAGCTGCTCCGCCCACAAAGCCTCTCATTAATGGGAGCATGCTATGCCGAATGCAGTAGAAAAATGATATATGTACAGTATATCTGTCATGATACAAATTCCTCTTGGCTTTAGTTATTTTCTGGGGCACTTTATTGTTTTTTATACTTAAGGTGGCCAACCCCTTTAAAGGGAACCTGTTACCGGGATTTTGTGTATAGAGCTGAGGGCATGGGTTGCTAGATCACCGCTAGCACATCCGTAATACCCAGTCCCCAAAGCTCTGTGTGCTTTTATTGTGTAAAAAAAAAAAACGATTTGATACATATGCAAATTAGCATAAAAGAGTCATATCTTACTTGTGTGACCAGAGAAGAGTCATATTTTCAAGCTCTGACTCTTCTCAGGTTAATTTGCATATGTATCAAATCATTTTTTTTCCACAATAAAAGCACACAGAGCTATGGGGACTGGATATTGCGGATGTGCTAGCGGCCATCTAGTAGCCCATGTCCTCAGCTCTATACACAAAATCCACGTGACAGGTTCCTTTTAACAAACAACGTGTGACAGTTCATAAATTTGGTTCAAGGTAAACCAACGCAAATTCAAACAAAAACAAACTTCAAATATTACTCTTGTGATAAATTCCCCTCTGAGCTGAACTTAAAGGGTCACTTCACAAAATTTTGAAACAACTTTTGATACGTCATTGAGACATTTCAAAAGTTTAGATCTGTGCTGAAACCTCCACCGATCTCTAGAATGAGGGGAGAGAAGTGCACGCCTAGCCCGCTCTCTCTCCTTGCTGGGCTCCATTGAAGTCTATGGGCCTGTCTCGATTCTGTCCTCAGAAGCGAGGAGAGAGCGCCTGCTATGTGCATGCTTCTCCCCCCTCATTCTAGGAATCGATGAGGGTCTCAGTGCTCAGACCCCCACCAATCTAAACTTTTGATATGTCTGACAAATCAAAAGGTTGTTAAAAAGTTAGTGACCCTTTAAAAAGCACATATTTATTGATTACTATTGGTAAAAGCTGGTATCTCATGGAGATGTTAGAACTCTTATGGAGGCATAACGTTTGTGTAGATGTGTTCCCTGTTATGCAGGAAACTCATAGATTCAGCTTTCCCACAGCTGTAAACTTTGAAACGCTTCCCATGTGACCAGCAAACTATTTTCCAGTTCCCACTGTGTGTCACTGGATCAAGTCGACCAAGGTCCAAAACCTTTTCACATGATAACTTGACACCGCAGCAAAGATTTTAAATAGACTTTCCAAAGAAAATATGTGTTAATCAGTGACATAGATTTAGATAAACATTTTACTCATGAGAGAGGACACATGAATTAAAAATTCAGACAAGAAAACTCTGCCAAGATGTAACACTTAGATTTCTACCTTTGAGCTTATTGTGTGCAATAATGATAAAGCATACAATGATTGTAACACATTGGAAAATAACGGTTTGCAGTGTGTGGATCCAGGATATGTCATAAAGGGAACTTGTTATCAGATATGGCGCTAACTAATCACATGCTGCCTCTGGTCTCATCATAGACTTCCCATCAGTAAATTTAGTTTTTTCCTCCTCATAGCCTTTTTGAAGAAATCACCTTTATCAAATGTACCTGACACGCCCAAACTGCCTGACCTGGAGTCACTGGGGCGGCTCTGATTGACAATCCCCCAGCTTGGCCACGTCATTGCTGGTGCCTCCAAAATCTTGTGCATGGCCAAGTTAGAGGAATATCAGCCAGAGCTGGATGATCGGGCTTGCAGCAGTGACTCCAGAGATTACACGGAGCCGCCCCAGTTACTCCAGGTCAGGAAGTTTAGGCATGTCAGGTGTATTTAATAAAGGTGATGTCACGGCGTGGTGTGGGAGGGGAACTCCACACCAAACACAAAAGAGAGGGAGAAGGTACCAGGCCTGCAAACTAGGGAAAGGGGAAAGGTCACCACCTAATAAATCCCAACCCAAGCCCTGACTGGTAACAGAATGAACAGACCCTGATGGTAGGACTGTTCATCCGCAGGAACCTAAGCCTGGCTTACCCTAGAAGGCCCTGAAGATTGGGCCACAGACGACCTGGTGCTTCCCAGCTGAAGGAACAAGAGTCTGCCTCAGCTCTGGTACCAAGAGACAGGGAAATAAACACAATACAAAAAGGAAAGACACTTAACTCCGGGTAAATGGAAAGCAGGAACCCAGCCGAGATCCAGACATCAAATGATCCCCAACCAGAATGAGCTATCAACTGCAAAGAGTGATGGGTAAAGCCAGACTAAGAAGGGAGTAGTAATGGTCACATGATCTACACCTGAAAAGGAGGTGTGGACATCCCAGCAACACACAGACAAAGTGAAACCAAAAGAAGCTGTCAGATTACTGACGTGCAGCCAGTCTTTCAGATTTTCTACCACCTGTCATGGGTGTGACAGTACCCCCTGTTCTACGGGTCGCCTGCGGACACCCAGGACCCACTTTATCTGGATGAGCTCTGAGAAAAGCTTTCACGAGACGCTTAGCATTAACGTCGGTCGCTGGGACCCAAATCCTCCCCTCCGGTCCATAACCCTTCCAGTGCACGAGATACTGGAGGGATCTACGAAGAACTCGGGAGTCAATTATCCTGGCGATTTGAAATTCCAAATTACCGTCCACCATCACAGGAGCGGGAGCAAGGTGGACGGTTCAACAGGTTCAACATAACTCTTCAACAACGACTTATGGAACACATTATGAATTTTCAAAGCTTGGGGGAGCTCAAGACAAAAGGCTACCGGGTTAACAATGGCAGTGATCTTATATGGACCAATAAACTTTCGACCCAACTTCCAAGAAGGTATTTTCAACGTAATGTTTCTTGTGGACAGCCACACAGAATCGCCCACTCTCAGGTCCGGACCATTCATACATCTCACAGCCATACGTTTATATTTCTTGCCCATATTTTACAGATCATTTTAAATTTTTCACCAAATAGCTGACAAAGAAAAAGAAAATCTTCCTCTTCAGGTATACCAGAAGTCTCAGTGCCAGAAAATGTGCCAAATTGAGGGTGGAACCCATATCCCCCCAAAAATGGAGACTTATCAGTAGATTCCTGTCTACAGTTGTTTATGGCAAATTCAGCCAAAGACAAGAATGAAGACCACTCCTCTTGATTCTCTAAGACAAAACATCTCAAGTAAGTCTCCAAATTCTGGTTTGTGTGTTCAGTCTGTCCGTTCGACTGAGGGTGAAAGGCCAAAGAAAAGGACAATTGTACACCCAGACGAGTACAGAACGCCTTCCAGAATTTGGGAACAAACTGAGTCCCTCTATCAGACACCACATCAGAGGGAATACCATGTAGTTTCACAATGTTATCGACAAACACCTGTGCAAGAGTTTTAGCATTGGGAAGACCTGGTAAAGCTATAAAGTGAACCATCTTACTAAAGCGATCAACAACCATCACAATCACAGTTTTCCCTGAAGAATTTGGTAAATCTGTGATAAAATCCATGGCTAAATGAGTCCATGGTCTAGAAGGAATGGGCAGCAGAAATAAACATCCGGAAGGCTGGGTATGTGTCACCTTAGCACTTGCACAAGTACTACAAGCTGACACATAGTCCTCAACACACTTGCGAAAAACTGGCCACCAGAATACGAGATCGACAGTGGATCTGCTCCCTGGGTGTCCTGTGAGAACAGTACAGTGATGTTACTCGAACACCTTGTGACGTAGCTCAGAAGGAACAAACAACTTCCCCGGAGGGCAAGAATCTGGTGCTTCTCCCTGGGCATCCAACACCTCTGCCTCAAGGTTGAGATATAGGGCAGATATTACTACCACTTCGGACAATATCGGGCCAGGATCTTCTGAATCACCTCCCTCAGGGAAGCTACGTGACAAGGCATCAGCCTTGATATTCTTAACTACAGGGCGATAGCTGACAATGAAATTAAATCTGGTAAAAAACAACGGCCATCTGGCCTGTCTTGGGTTTAGACGTTTAGCTGACTCCAAGTAAGCCAGATTTTTGTGATCAGTGAGCACCGTATTAGGATGAATTGCTCCTTCCAACCAATGATGCCATTCTTCAAAAGCCAACTTAAAGGGAGTCTGTCACCTACCTGACCGGTTTCAAACAGGTGACATTGTTCAGTGGGGCACAAAGATATGACACAAATGTTACCCGTGTTTAGTTCTTCAGATGCTTCAAATCGCCCAAAAAGTCGTTTTTATCATATGCTAATGAGCCGTCGCAAGTGCCCAGGGGCGGAGAGTTTTCTGAAAGTGCCCAAGTTCCCCCGCCTCGCTCGCGCCTAACTCCGCCTTTCAGTAAGCTCAGGCCAGCCCTGTGGCTCTGTGACATTATATTTCCCTATAGGCTGTTCGCGCATCACTGCCGGGCCCGGGCATGCGCAGTGTTCTGCCCACTGTGGGCAGAGGGACAGGGGTATGGAGTGCGCAGGCACCAGTTACTGGCGTGAAAATTGGCGCATGCGCACTGCATATCTCTGTGCCTCTGACCACAGTGGACAGAACATATACCCATGCTGGGTGAGATAAATATCTCGGTCAAATACCAACTTTGTATAAAAAAAAAATGGGAAAAGTTGTCTTTTGCCGAGATATTTCTCTCACCCAGCATGGGTATATGTAAAATGACACCCCAAAACACATTGCCCAATTTCTCCTGAGTACGGCGATACCACATGTGTGACACATTTTTGCAGCCTAGGTGGGCAAAGGGGCCCACATTCCAAAGAGCACCTTTAGGATTTCACAGGGCACTTTTTACACATTTTGATTTCAAACTACTTCTCACGCATTAGGGCCCCTAAAATGCCAGGGCAGTATAACTACCCCACAAGTGACCCCATTTTGGAAAGAAGATATAAAAATATATAAAATCATCATTTTCCGCTAACTTGTGACAAAAAATAAAAAGTTCTATGAACTCACTATGCCCATCAGCGAATACCTTAGGGTGTCTACTTTCCGAAATGGGGTCATTTGTGGGGTTTTTCTACTGTCTGGGCATTGTAGAACCTCAGGAAACATAACAGGTGCTCAGAAAGTCAGAGCTGCTTCAAAAAGCGGAAATTCACATTTTTGTACCATAGTTTGTAAACGCTATAACTTTTACCCAAACCATTTTTTTATTACCCAAACCATTTTTTTTTATCAAAGACATGTAGAACAATACATTTTGAGAAAAATTTAAATAGAAATGTAGTTTTATTTGAAAAATTTTACAACTGAAAGTGAAAAATGACATTTTTTTGCAAAAAAATCAGTAAATTTCGATTTATAACAAAAAAAGTAAAAATGTCAGCAGCAATGAAATACCACCAAATAAAAGCTCTATTAGTGAGAAGAAAAGGAGGTAAAAGTCATTTGGGTGGTAAGTTGCATGACCGAGCAATAAACCATGAAAGTAGTGTAGTGCAGAATTGTAAAAAGTGGTCTGGTCATTAAGGGTGTTTAAGCTAGGGAAGCTGAGGTGGTTAAGCAATGACATGATTATACCCTTTGACGCTCATCACCAGAAGAATGAGTACGTAGCTTAAAATATAATTTGCATAATTCCTTAAACAGCATTAAATTGTCAATGCCCTCGGAAAATCTGTCCGGGAGAGCAACCTTAGGTTCAGGGACAGACTGATTCCCACTGTCGGAACCAGCCGCCTGAGGTCTCTGGATCTGCGAGACACTTTTGCGGAGGTCAGCTACCTCCAAAGACAACCCCTGTAGTTGTCCGACCAGTGCAGAGATTGGATCCATCGCCGCACTGACACAAACAAAATGGCGGTTTTGGCATTGGATAATGTCACGGCGTGGTGTGTGAGGGGAACTCCACACCAAACACAAAAGGGAGGGAGAAGGTACCAGGCCTGCAAACTAGGGAAAGGTCACCACCTAATAAATCCCAACCCGAGCCCTGACTGCTAACAGAATGAACAGACCCTGATGGTAGGACTGTTCATCCGCAGGAAACTAACCCTGGCTCACCCTAGAAGTCCCTGAAGATAGTGATTGGTCCACAGATGACCTGGTCCTTCCAAGCTGAAGGAGCAAGAGTCTGCCTCAGCTCTGGTACCAAGAGACAGGGAAATAAACACAATACAAAAAGGAAAGACCCTTAACTCCGGGTAACTGGAAAGCAGGAACTCAGCTGAGATCAAGACACCAAACGATCCACAAACAGAATGAGCTATCAACCGCAAGGAGTGATGGGTAAAGCCAGACTAAGAAGGGAGTAGTAATGGTCACATGATCTACACCTCAAAAGAAGCTGTCAGATCACTGACGTGCAGCTGGTCTTTCAGCTCTTCTACCACCTGTCACGGGTGTGACAGGTGATTTCTTCAAAAAAGCTATGAGGAGAAAAAAACTAAAATTACCGTTGGGAACTCTAAGAGACCAGAGACAGCATGTGGTTAGTTACATAGCGCCAGCTCTGATGACAGGTTCCTTTTAAATTCATTACACAACCATATACATTAATGCATAGGGCTAAACAACCACATTTGTTAAAAATCCCATATTAGGTTTTTGTCAGCTATGCTGATTTTTATGAAAACCAAAGGAGATAATTCCCTCAAAGATGTCACTGTATATAGTTATTACATAGCAATACCGTCATTTCTTAGTTTGGGTTGGAATTTTACTCTAAATTACCTACAAAAGATAGGTACATTTATAGCAAGACTCTCTATGTTGAGTAAAATTTAGCAAATATACTTAAATTTATTTTATGCATTAGCCATATGACTAGAGCAGGGTATGAGCACTAAATATTCAATATTTATCCTGTACTGCTACTTAACCACCTCCGGACCGCCTAACGCAGGATCGCGTTCCGGAGGTGGCAGCGCTGCGCACAGTCACGCATATATGCGTCATCTCGCGAGACGCGAGACTTCCTGTGAACGCGCGCACACAGGCGCGCGCGCTCACAGGAACGGAAGGTAAGAGAGTTGATCTCCAGCCTGCCAGCGGCGATCGTTCGCTGGCAGGCTGGAGATGTGTTTTTTTTAACCCCTAACAGGTATATTAGACGCTGTTTTGATAACAGCGTCTAATATACCTGCTACCTGGTCCTCTGGTGGTCCCCTTTGTTTGGATCGACCACCAGAGGACACAGGTAGCTCAGTAAAGTACCTACAAGCACCACTACACTACACTACACCCCCCCTCCGTCACTTATTAACCCCTTATTAGCCCCTGATCACCCCTGATCACCCCATATAGACTCCCTGATCACCCCCCTGTCATTGATTACCCCCCTGTCATTGATCAACCCCCTGTAAAGCTCCATTCAGACGTCCGCATGATTTTTACGGATCCACTAATAGATGGATCGGATCCGCAAAACGCATCCGGACGTCTGAATGAAGCCTTACAGGGGCGTGATCAATGACTGTGGTGATCACCCCATATAGACTCCCTGATCACCCCCCTGTAAAGCTCCATTCAGATGTCCGCATGATTTTTACGGATGCACTGATAGATGGATCGGATCCGCAAAACGCATCCGGACGTCTGAATGAAGCCTTACAGGGGCATGATCAATGACTGTGGTGATCACCCCATATGGACTCCCTGATCACCCCCCTGTCATTGATTACCCCCCTGTCATTGATCACACCCCTGTAAAGCTCCATTCAGATGTCCGCATGATTTTTACGGATGCACTGATAGATGGATCGGATCCGCAAAACGCATCCGGACGTCTGAATGAAGCCTTACAGGGGCGTGATCAATGACTGTGGTGATCACCCCATATAGACTCCCTGATCACCCCCCTGTCATTGATTACCCCCCTGTCATTGATTACCCCCCTGTAAAGCTCCATTCAGACGTCCGCATGATTTTTACGGATCCACTGATAGATGGATCGGATCCGCAAAACGCATCCGGACATCTGAATGAAGCCTTACAGGGGCGTGATCAATGACTGTGGTGATCACCCCATATAGACTCCCTGATCACCCCCCTGTCATTGATTACCCCCCTGTCATTGATTACCCCCCTGTAAAGCTCCATTCAGACGTCCGCATGATTTTTACGGATCCACTGATAGATGGATCGGATCCGCAAAACGCATCCGGACGTCTGAATGAAGCCTTACAGGGGCATGATCAATGACTGTGGTGATCACCCCATATAGACTCCCCGATCACCCCCCTGTCATTGATTACCCCCCTGTAAAGCTCCATTCAGATGTCCGCATGATTTTTACGGATGCACTGATAGATGGATCGGATCCGCAAAACGCATCCGGACGTCTGAATGAAGCCTTACAGGGGCATGATCAATGACTGTGGTTATCACCCCATATAGACTCCCTGATCACCCCCCTGTCATTGATTACCCCCCTGTCATTGATCACCCCCCTGTAAAGCTCCATTCAGATGTCCGCATGATTTTTACGGATGCACTGATAGATGGATCGGATCCGCAAAACGCATCCGGACGTCTGAATGACGCCTTACAGGGGCGTGATCAATGACTGTGGTGATCACCCCATATAGACTCCCTGATCACCCCCCTGTCATTGATTACCCCCCTGTCATTGATTACCCCCCTGTAAAGCTCCATTCAGACGTCCGCATGATTTTTACGGATCCACTGATAGATGGATCGGATCCGCAAAACGCATCCGGACGTCTGAATGAAGCCTTACAGGGGCATGATCAATGACTGTGGTGATCACCCCATATAGACTCCCTGATCACCCCCCTGTCATTGATTACCCCCCTGTAAAGCTCCATTCAGACGTCCGCATGATTTTTACGGATCCACTGATAGATGGATCGGATCCGCAAAACGCATACGGACGTCTGAATGAAGCCTTACACGGGCGTGATCAATGACTGTGGTTATCACCCCATATAGACTCCCTGATCACCCCCCTGTCATTGATCACCCCCCTGTCATTGATCAACCCCCTGTCATTGATCACCCCCCCTGTCATTGATCACCCCCCTGTCATTGATCACCCTCTGTAAGGCTCCATTCAGACATTTTTTTGGCCCAAGTTAGCGGAATTATTTTTTTTTTTCTTACAAAGTCTCATATTCCACTAACTTGTGTCAAAAAATAAAATCTCACATGAACTCACCATACCCCTCACAGAATCCAAATGCGTAAAATTTTTTAGACATTTATATTCCAGACTTCTTCTCACGCTTTAGGGCCCCTAGAATGCCAGGGCAGTATAAATACCCCACATGTGACCCCATTTCGGAAAGAAGACACCCCCAGGTATTCCGTGAGGGGCATATTGAGTCCATGAAAGATTGAAATTTTTGTCCCAAGTTAGCGGAAAGGGAGACTTTGTGAGAAAAAAATTAAAAATATCAATTTCCGCTAACTTGTGCCAAAAAAACAAAATTTCTATGAACTCGCCATGCCCCTCATTGAATACCTTGGGGTGTCTTCTTTCCAAAATGGGGTCACATGTGGGGTATTTATACTGCCCTGGCATTCTAGGGGCTCCAAAGCGTGAGAAGAAGTCTGGTATCCAAATGTCTAAAAATGCCCTCCTAAAAGGAATTTGGGCACCTTTGCGCATCTAGGCTGCAAAAAAGTGTCACACATCTGGTATCGCCGTACTCAGGAGAAGTTGGGGAATGTGTTTTGGGGTGTCATTTTACATATACCCATGCTGGGTGAGAGAAATATCTTGGTCAAATGCCAACTTTGTATAAAAAAATGGGAAAAGTTGTCTTTTGCCAAGATATTTCTCTCACCCAGCAAGGGTATATGTAAAATGACACCCCAAAACACATTCCCCACCTTCTCCTCAATACGGCGATACCACATGTATGACACTTTTTTGCAGCCTAGGTGGGCAAAGGGGCCCATATTCCAAAGAGCACCTTTAGGATTTCACAGGTCATTTACCTACTTACCACACATTAGGGCCCCTGGAAAATGCCAGGGCAGTATAACTACCCCACAAGTGACCCCATTTTGGAAAGAAGACACCCCAAGGTATTCCGTGAGGGGCATGGCAAGTTCCTAGAATTTTTTATTTTTTGTCACAAGTTAGTGGAAAATGATGATTTTTTTTTTTTTTTTTCATACAAAGTCTCATATTCCACTAACTTGTGACAAAAAATAAAAACTTCCATGAACTCACTATGCCCATCAGCGAATACCTTGGGGTCTCTTCTTTCCAAAATGGGGTCACTTGTGGGGTAGTTATACTGCCCTGGCATTCTAGGGGCCCAAATGTGTGGTAAGGAGTTTGAAATCAAATTCTGTAAAAAATGACCTGTGCAATCCGAAAGGTGCTCTTTGGAATATGGGCCCCTTTGCCCACCTAGGCTGCAAAAAAGTGTCACACATCTGGTATCTCCGTACTCAGGAGAAGTTGGGGAATGTGTTTTGGGGTGTCATTTTACATATACCCATGCTGGGTGAGAGAAATATCTTGGCAAAAGACAACTTTTCCCATTTTTCTATACAAAGTTGGCATTTGACCAAGATATTTATCTCACCCAGCATGGGTATATGTAAAAAGACACCCCAAAACACATTCCTCAACTTCTCCTGAATACAGAGATACCAGATGTGTGACACTTTTTTGCAGCCTAGGTGGGCAAAGGGGCCCATATTCCAAAGAGCACCTTTCGGATTTCACAGGTCATTTTTTACAGAATTTGATTTCAAACTCCTTACCACACATTTGGGCCCCTAGAATGCCAGGGCAGTATAACTACCCCACAAGTGACCCCATTTTGGAAAGAAGAGACCCCAAGGTATTTCGTGATGGGCATAGTGAGTTCATAGAAGTTTTTATTTTTTGTCACAAGTTAGTGGAATATGAGACTTTGTAAGAAAATAAAAAATAAAAAAAAAATCATAATTTTCCGCTAACTTGTGACAAAAAATAAAAAGTTCTATGAACTCACTATGCCCATCAGCGAATACCTTAGGGTGTCTACTTTCCGAAATGGGGTCATTTGTGGGGTGTTTGTACTGTCTGGCCATTGTAGAACCTCAGGAAACATGACAGGTGCTCAGAAAGTCAGAGCTGCTTCAAAAAGTGGAAATTCACATTTTTGTACCATAGTTTGTAAACGCTATAACTTTTACCCAAACCATTTTTTTTTTACCCAAACATTTTTTTTTTATCAAAGACATGTAGAACAATAAATTTAGAGCAAAATTTCTATATGGATCTCGTTTTTTTTGCAAAATTTTACAACTGAAAGTGAAAAATGTCATTTTTTTGCAAAAAAATCGTTAAATTTCGATTTAATAACAAAAAAAGTAAAAATGTCAGCAGCAATGAAATACCACCAAATGAAAGCTCTATTAGTGAGAAGAAAAGGAGGTAAAATTCATTTGGGTGGTAAGTTGCATGACCGAGCAATAAACGGTGAAAGTAGTGTAGGTCAGAAGTGTAAAAAGTGGCCTGGTCTTTCAGGGTGTTTAAGCACTGGGGGCTGAGGTGGTTAAAGCAATTATTTCTATTGTATAGGAGAAAGAATAAAGGGGTTCTCTGGACGTGAACATCCGCAGCCTATCCTTAAACTGGATTTACAAGGCCCGATGTTCAGGCCGATTATCAGAAAACACGCGTTCATCAGGTGAAATGACTGAAGATGCAGACACCTCAATCATCGTTCCCGGGCAGCAGATCATGTTGTCTAAAGAGCAGTCTGCTGCCCAAGAGCAATGATCCCAGGCAAAATGATTTAGTATGGGAGCAAGAGACAGCAGCAGCCATCGCTCATCCCCATACTGTGGAGGTGATCATTGTACATAAATGCAGTGCTTCGCCTGCACTTATTGAACAGCTGATCGTCTGAAAAAAACGCTTCCTTCCCGACAATCAGCTACTCCTCGCAGCATCTATTCTAAACCATTAGAATAAGTCATCAGGGTTTAATTGGTGGGAGTTTGTTTTTGCAATTGTTGTGTTCCCCCAAGGTGGGCCTAAAGACCCTTTTACATGGGCCATTTTCCAGTAAAAAATGTTTCTAGGAATGTTCGTTTCCAATAACTGATGCATGTAAGTGTGCCATCAGCCCCCCAACAAATTAGCAAAACACTTGTTTATTGGGTGACCCGATCGCTTTTACACCACATATTACCATTGTTTGATGGTAGTACATCAAGCAAGGACTCTATATGGGGATAAATGATCGTAGTAAATATCAGGGGATGATTGCTGCATGCAAATGTAGTTCACATTAGCCGGAAATGATCATGAACGAACAGTTTGTTCCCGATCATTGCCTGTGTATTAGTCTATGTAAATGGGTTCTTAAAGGGTCACATCCTCCACTATTCTTAGATCCCTGTTTGGAGAAATTTTGGTTGTCCTAAAGCTGGCCGTACATTGGAGATAATGATCGGCCGATCAGCTGTCCACGGGATCGTTTGTACAAACTAAACTGCTCGACCAGGGAGTCAGCTTTTTATAAAAACAGACTTCCTGGTGCTTGAGAAAAATGTCAATTCAGCCGATCATGCCATCAACATGCAGTTTCGGCCAGGGGCGGATATACTGCCTGTGCAGCCGGACAGGAGCCGAGCATGGGAGGGGGCCCATTCTTGAATACTAGTGAGCGCTTCCATTATGGAAGCCATCACTAGTCAGCAGGGGACTAAAGCACTGTGAGCGCTGTACTCACCCCTCCTCCTTGGTCTCCTCCAGGACGCGCTGCACTGTCCTGACTGCGTACAGCGCCAGGACGCACAGTGCGCACTATTACCTGAGGCTGCATGCAGTCAGGTGACAGTGTAGCGCAGACCGGGGGAGGCCAGGGAGCGGGGAATGAAGGAGAGGACACCGGACATGGAGAGCAGGAGAGGTGTTTATTTATTTATTTTGAGTCTGATGGGGGTCTGAGCATCTGATATGGGGGTCTAAGCATCGATATGAGGCCCTGAGCATTTGATATGGGGGTCTGAGCATTTGATATGGGGGTCTGAGCATCTGATATAAAGGTCTGAGTTTCTGATATGGGGAGGATCTGACATGAGGGTCTGAGGATCTGATAAGGAGGTCTGAGGATCTGATATAAGGGGGCTGATTTGATATGGCGGTTTGATTTGAGGTCTGATCTGAAAGGAAGTGGGGTATTTTTTGTATTGTCACACATTATAAGGGAGTATTTTTGTACTGGTGCACATTATAAGCGGGCATTTTTCTACTGGCACACATTGTACAGAGAATTATTACTACTAGGGGACTACGGGGAACATGATTAGTAGTATGGGCACTATGGGGTCATTATTACTTTTGGGGCACAAAAGGGACATTATTACTATTAAGGGGAATGTTAACACTGAGTGAACTTTGGCTGATAATTATTTCTTTTACTATTACTTTACTATTACTAGGGGGGCACCCTGGCACAGTATCAGCTTAACACAATTATTCTTGGGGGGCATTATGGATACACTATTAGTGTCAGGAATACTTTTCCTGTGCACAGTTATTTTTATTTTGTAACTTAGTTTGTTATTATTTTCTTTATTGGCTTTTTGTTAAACTCTGCAGATACAAGAGATGGCTGTGTTAGTCCCAGGTTTCATGAAACGGCTGAAGTTTTCCAGCATGGCGGATCGCATTTTCAGCAGACTGTTGGTGATCGCAAATGCTCGTTCGTGCTAGTTCGTGCCAATGATAGTCGGCCGGAATCTGCCATTCTGGCCGACTTTAATCTTATGTGTATGGCCACATTAAGCACTCTGAGATAAATCTATTTATACAGTAAGACACTGAACTACTATAGATAGCATAAAAGATATAACATATGGGTAAACTGCTCTGTGTATATAGGGAAGGTTTCTCTTCTGCAGATGAAGATTTACTTTTCTGTGTTTCACTCATCTACACCCTTTCCTAATGTAAACTGTGAATGCCTGTGACAGTCCACCAGAGGAGTGGCTAAATAACACCTCAAGACGCTTGCTTAAATCTCAAATCATGCTGGGAGTGCTGCATGTTTTCTCAGCTTAGATCTTATATGTCCTATGAACTACTACTAGATATAATGCAATTTGATAATGATTACAGAGAAAATCATTAGTAAATACTAAATAAGAACTAGCTAAAATGTTAGTCTAATGAAGCATCATGACTTTTTTCATGGTACGTTCACGAACCATGGGAGTCATTCACACAAGTATATGTGTAACAAACTTACCTCGCCACACTCCAGTAGTGCTGTTTCCTCCAGGCCAACCACTGCTACTTCATGGCAGGGAAGGTAAGGATGCTGAAAGGGGAGTGCTAGCCATTCAGTTACCCCAGCTAGCCAACCGACCAGAAAGCCTGGCCCTTTATTCATTTCCCTAACCAGGAGCTTTCTTGGATCAATGTTTGGTGGATGGATTGACCTGACTTGTCCCTTCTCCTTCGGCTTACTGCCCGTAGTTCTGAACTTTGGAATGTCCTACCACTACCTGCTCTTCTTGGACTTGTGGTTCTACTCCTGGCCTAACTAGTTTGAGATATTCACCTGACTGCAAAGAAAAAGGGGGTCAGTCAGCACATCCCAAAGTGCAGGGGCACGTTGCTATGGCTGAGAACAACACTGTAAAACAAAACATGCAATTCAACAGCTCTCTGCAAACCAAATAAAGTACGAAATTGCATAATAATTGCTAGTGCTATACTAATAAGTTAGAGATGCTTGGCAAATCATTTTGTACAAAATTATTTGAGCCCGTCTGCCGCACGTCAAGGCGATCTCTGTAAGACGGGTTCCTAACACTAAATTCTACCTGTTATGTGCCATGACGGCTACCATATAATTCAGCGAGTGTAGGTTCCACATGCATGCTGGGCCTGCTTCACTTTCTGTCATTTTTGGTGCCAAAATGGCCTCCATTATATCCAAGGAATGCAGGTACCAACATGCATGCCGGGCCCACTCCACACCACTCCTGGTGCCAAATGGCCACCAAAGACTGCAATGAGAGTCCACAAACTATCTCTCTCCTGGTGCCAAATGGCTTCCAGTGAGTGAGGGAGAGCAGGCCAAGCTATATACTCACACTAATTAAAATTAGCCTATGGGGCAGACGAGCTGGTCAGGAGTGCATGACTAAGGAGGCAGCCACACCTCCAGCACAAGCTGCAAAGAAAAAGGGGGTCAGTCAGCATATCCCAAAGAGCAGGGGCACGTTGCTATGGCTGAGAACAACACTGTAAAACAAAACATGCAATGCAACAGCTCTCTGCAAACCAAATAAAGTACAAAAATGCATAATAATTGCAAGTGCTATACTAATAAGTTAGAGATGCTTGGCAAATCATTTTGTACAAAATTATTTGAGCCCGTCTTACAGAGATCGCCTTGACGTGCGGCAGACGGGCTCAAATAATTTTGTACAAAATGATTTGCCAAGCATCTCTAACCTATTAGTATAACACTTGCAATTATTATGCATTTTTGTACTTTATTTGGTTTGCAGAGAGCTGTTGCATTGCATGTTTTGTTTTACAATATTCACCTGACTGTCTTCTAAAAATGAACCAAGGTTTTAATCATGACTAGACTTTAGTCAGCGGCTATTCTTGGTTTGTTGTATAATAAATCCCAGCGGATGTTATTTCTTTTATCAATATGCTTGCTTTTATTTCATAGATTCACGGAATCCGTGAATCTATGGAAAAAAAGAAAGCATATTGATAAAAGAGATAACGTCCGCTGGGATTTATTATACAACGTTCTGGAAGTTTTCCTCCTCGTGCAGACTAAATTTTATGTCGAGTGCCGACTGCTCTCTATCTTATTCTTGGTTTGTGACCTGGGTATCTTGAACAGTGAAGTCTAGATCCCTGTATAGCGGTTGAAGTGTAAAAGGCTGGCAATTAGGGATGAGCAAACTTCTGTTTTCCAAATCGGCGTACAAGGTTCGGGTTATCTAAGAATTCGGTTATTGATTCCGCTACCACAGACCATAAGTCATGGTCCGTGGTAGCAGAATCCATAATAGAATTCTTATATAACCTGAACCCAAACCTTGTACACCGAACTTCGCCCATCTCTACTGGCAATCCCTTACACTCATCTCCCCAGTTTACCTGGCAATAAGCTGACCGCAGTCTCAGCCATAACCGCAGCTAAGCAATATAATTACAATATGGAAATACAATTGACATGTGTGTATGTTTCATATAATTATTACAGAAGATAAAAGTTTATACTATAAAGATCATAATCCCCCAAAAAGAACTGTACTCACTATAGCAGTTAGCGCTGATAAACATCTCTAAATTTTTAAACAATGTTTTAATGCCATCTAGTGGATTCTTTTAGTTGTGACTTTCAAATGGTAAAAGTAAAACATCAAATAACCTTATAATAATTGTAACAATAAGTGTGATTGGTTTCTATGAATACAAAGTTTGCTGGATTGAACTGTATTGTATGTGTATTAGAGAAGACTGAAAGCCACTTTAAGAACATTATTATTCTTTATGTATATAATAGCATATTCCAAAGTGCTTTACATTCAAGGGAGAGAAGGGTACAAAGTACGCAAAGTTTCTGCAGTGCTATCGCTGAACAATATTCATAAAAACACTTAACCACTTAAAGATTGGGCCAGTTTTTGTTCTCACCCCCTTCCAATAGCCACACACCTTTACATTTTCCGTTCATGCGGATGCTGTGCGGGTGATCTGCTGCGTGAAAGACAGCCAAGCCCCGTTCCAGAGAGCAGAGACACGGAGCATTAGCATGATTGATAATGCTCTTTGCCTCTCTGTGATCTTTTTACTACAAAATCGCAGTGAGATAAAGTTGTCACCGTGATTTTGTAGTAAAAAGGTCACAGAGAGGCAAAGAGCATTATCAATCATGCTAATGCTCCGTGTCTCTGCACTCTTTCACGCAGTGGATTCCACGCACGGGATCCACTCGTGTGAAAGAACCCTCCTAAGGGCTTATTTTTTACAGGCCAATTTGTAATTATCAATGGCACCATTTAATTTACCATAGCTTGTGTTGGAAACGGGAAAAAAATTCTTTGTGAGGTAAAATTGAAAACAGATCTGAAATTCTGCCAGGGTTTAGTTATGACGTTCACTGTGCACTGACAATGACATGACAACCTTATTCTGCAGGTCGGTACAATTACAGCAATACCAAATTTATATACTTTCTATTCTGTTTTACTACTTAAAATTAAAATTAAAACCTTTTAAAAAAAATTTTTTTTCTTTGCGCTGCCATATTCTGACAGCTATACAGCGGAGCTGTAGTTTTATTGGTACTATTTGTATTTGCAAATTTGGAAAGCATGCATCAAATCCACACTGAAAACCTCATTCATATGCATACTGTACTGTGTTGCAGATTTCCACAATCCACACAAAAAATGTACAACAATAAATATGCCACGTGTGAACTTTTATACATTTAAATGACGGTGGCTGCATGATAAACTGAAAATCCAATATGAGGCGACAGTAAATTCATGTAGTTTATTATTTAGGCTAAAATTCCCATAGCAGAGTGGTTTCTCACACTTCTGACACCTCACCAGCAGACATTTCTCCCTCCTATATGACTTGATGGTCAGTATTGTGCATCTGCCAAAACTAGGAGTAGATCCAAAACACAGAGGGGACACAAATATCTCCATGGCTGAAATAAGCCATCATGGGGGTCTGGTCCGAAAGTTGTAGATGAGGAAAAAAACTGAATTAGACTGACCAGTAGTTCTGTTCCGTGAATCCACCAACTGCCTGCAACACTCGCCTGCCAAACGTCAGGTCAGCAGAAGTCGAAAGATCTAGTCTTTAGTGTTTAATGAAAGTATTTATATTAGACCAGGTAGCTGCCTTACATATCTGGTCCAGTGAGACCCCTGCTTTCTCTGCCCAGGAAGAGGCAGTAGCACAAGTAGAGAGGGCTTCATTTCCCAGAGGCATGGGAGACCCTGGGCTGAATAACAGATGGTAATTGTATATCTAATCCATCTTCTTATAGAGGTTTTAGAAAGTTTTCTACCTTTATTGCTGCCAGCAAATTGTATTAAAGGGTTTCTATCACTTCGTATGCCATAATTAGCTCTCAGACACTAGCGATCCGCTGGTGTCTGCTCTGGCCAACCATCCTAATATAACAGCTTTTGGGGCAGCCGTTTTGCAAAAAAAATAACTTTTATAAATATGCTAATGAGCCTCTAGGTGCTATGTGGGCGTCATTAGCACCTAGAGGCTCCGTCTACCTTCATACACAGCCACCGCCCAGCGCGTCCGTCCAGCCCGCCCATCTCCTGCTGAATGCGATCCTCCGTGTGACGCAGCGGACGAATTCTCGCGCATGCGCCGTGCGCGGCTGTATTCGGCACATGCCAGTGAATGTCTGACCGCTTCCCTGCTCAGACATCTCCACTGCGCCTGCGCCGATGACGTCATAGTGCTCCAAGGAACAGGCGCAGTGGAGATGTCTGAGCAGGGAAGCGGTCAGACATTCACTGCGCATGCGCCGAATACAGCTGCGCACGGCGCATGCGCGAGAATTCGTCCACTGCGTCACATGGAGGATCGCATTCAGCAGGAGATGGGCGGGCTGGAGGGACGCGCTGGGCGGTGGCTGTGTATGAAGGTAGACGGAGCCTCTAGGTGCTAATGACGCCCACATAGCACCTAGAGGCTCATTAGCATATTTATAAAAGTTATTTTTTTTTGCAAAACGGCTGCCCCAAAAGCTGTTATATTAAGATGGTTGGCCAGACCAGACACTAGCGGATCGCTAGTGTCTGAGAGCTAATTATGGCATACGAAGTGATAGAAACCCTTTAAGAGATTATCATCTTTACGGAAAGATTTTGTGGCCTCTAGGTTATAGATAATACCTCTTTTAACATCCAGGGAATGGAACTGTTCTTCCTTGGGATTTTTAGGATTGCTACAAAAGGAGGGTAAATTAATTTCCTGATTCCTGTGGAAATTCACTAGGATATGCCCCCATTGAAAAACCAAAAAAGGGGGTCAGTCAGCACATACCAAACCGCAGAAGCACATTGCTATGGCAGGGAACAACATTGAAAGACAGAAACATGCAATGCGACAAATAACTGCAATATAGAGTACAAAATTGCATAATAATAACAAGTGCTACACTATAAGTGCGAGATACTTGGCAAATCGTTTTGTACAAAATTATTTGAGCCCGTCTGCCGAGCGTCAAGGCGATCTCTGTTAGACGGGTTCCTACGCTAAATTCTACCTGTTAGGTGCCATGACGGCTACCATACACTTCAGGGAGTGTAGGTTCCACATTCCTACGCTAAATTTTACCTGTTAGGTGCCATGATGGCTACCATACACTTCAGGGAGTGTAGGTTACACAGCAGGCCCACTCCACGACATCACCGGCGCCAAATGGCTACCAAGGACTGCAGTGAGGATATGCCCCCATTGTCTGATAGGTGCGGGTCCCACCTCTGGGACCCTCACCTACAACGAGAACGGAGTGGGGAGAGCTGTGGCTGGAGGACCCCGGATTTCCCGGGGTTTGTCCTCCAACAAACACTGCTCCCATATAAATGAATGTGAGCGCGCCGCCCCTGCTTCCATTAGTTTCTATGGGGCAGGCGGAAATAACCGAGCCAGCGCTCGGCTATTTTTGGCGGCCCAATAGAAATGAATGGAGGGCGGTTGTGCATGCGCCCTTCATTCATTTCCCTGCTTTATTCCCATTGTAGGTGGGACCCGCACCTATCAGACAATGGGGGCATATCCTAGCTATATGCCCCCATTGTCTGAGATGGCAAAACCCCTTTAACCTAGAAGCAGCAGTCATAAACTTTTTGATCCAGTGGTGATCAGCTAACTTGACATCATAGAATGATGATTTGGGCATTTAAGGTACTTGGTCTAAGACCCAAATCCAAATCTACACCCTGCTGATGAAAATCTAATACTTTTTGAATCTGTTTGGAGCAGTATCCCCTAACCAACTGCAGAATCTTTTCCATATTTTTAAATACACTGCTCAAAAAAATAAAGGGAACACTTAAACAACACAATGTAACTCCAAGTCAATCACACTTCTGTGAAATCAAACTGTCCACTTAGGAAGCAACACTGAGTGACAATCAATTTCACATGCTGTTGTGCAAATGGGATAGACAACAGGTGGAAATTATAGGCAATTAGCAAGACATCCCCAATAAAGGAGTGGTTCTGCAGGTGGTGACCACAGACCACTTCTCAGTTCCTATGCTTCCTGGCTGATGTTTTGGTCACTTTTGAATGCTGCCGGTGCTTTTACTCTAGTGGTAGCATGAGACGGAGTTTACAACCCACACAAGTGGCTCAGGTAGTGCAGCTTATTCAGGATGGCACATCAATGTGTGCTGTGGCAAGAAGGTTTTCTGTGTCTGTCAGCGTAGTGTCCAAAGCATGGAGGCGCTACCGGGAGACAGGCCAGTACATCAGGAGACGTGGAGGAGGCCGTAGGAGGGCAACAACCCAGCAGCAGGACCGCTACCTCCGCCTTTGTGCCAGGAGGAACAGGAGGAGCACTGCCAGAGCCCTGCAAAATGACCTCCAGCAGGCCACAAATGTGCATGTGTCTGCTCAAACGGTCAGAAACAGACTCCATGAGGGTGATATGAGGGCCCGACGTCCACAGGTGGGGGTTGTGCTTACAGCCCAACACCGTGCAGGACGTTTGGCATTTGCCAGAGAACACCAAGATTGGCAAATTCGCCACTGGCGCCCTGTTCTCTTCACAGATGAAAGCAGGTTCACACTGAGCACATGTGACAAACGTGACAGAGTCTGGAGACGCCGTGGAGGACGTTCTGCTGCCTGCAACATCCTCCAGCATGACCGGTTTGGCATTGGGTCAGTAATGGTGTGGGGTGGCATTTCTTTGGAGGGCCGCACAGCCCTCCATGTGCTCGCCAGAGGTAGCCTGACTGCCATTAGGTACCGAGATGAGATCCTCAGACCCCTTGTGAGACCATATGCTGGTGCGGTTGGCCCTGGGTTCCTCCTAATGCAAGACAATGCTAGACCTCATGTGGCTGGAGTGTGTCAGCAGTTCCTGCAAGATGAAGGCATTGATGCTATGGACTGGCCCGCCCGTTCCCCAGACCTGAATCCAATTGAGCACATCTGGGACATCATGTCTCGCTCTATCCACCAACATCACGTTGCACCACAGACTGTCCAGGAGTTGGCAGATGCTTTAGTCCAGGTCTAGGAGGAGATCCCTCAGGAGACAGTCCGCCACCTCATCAGGAGCATGCACAGGCGTTGTAGGGAGGTCATACAGGCACGTGGAGGCCACACACACTACTGAGCCTCATTTTGACTTGTTTTAAGGACATTACATCAAAGTTGGATCAGCCTGTAGTGTGTTTTTCCACTTTAATTTTGAGTGTGACTCCAAATCCAGACCTCCATGGGTTGAAAAATTTGATTTCCATTTTTTTATTTTTGTGTGATCTTGTTGTCAGCACATTCAACTATGTGAAGAACAAAGTATTTCAGAAGAATATTTAATTAATTCAGATCTAGGATTTGTTATTTTTGTGTTCCCTATTTTTTTGAGCAGTGTATATGGCAGAGGGGACTTTTTTTCTACTGGCTTTTAGAGTACAGATCACTTTGTCCGAGAGTCCCTGTTGTCTGACGATGTTGCCCTCAGGATCCAAGCTGTTAGTTTGAAGATTTTTGGACATGGATGACAAACTAGTCCATGTATGAGTCCTGATGGGGTAATATCCAGGGCTCTTCTATCGAAATCTGTTTCGGAACCGGGAACAAACACCTTTTGGGTCAGTATGGTGTTATTAAGATCATTGTCACCGGAACTCTGAATATCTTTTGAATCGTCCGGGATATCAAAGGAAATGGGGGAAAGGCATATGCCAGATTCCAATTCCATATCAGGGAGAAAGCGTCCACAGCCCAAGGGTTTTCTCAGGGGTTTAAAGAACAACATTTTTGAGTTTTTGCATTTGTTCTTGAGGCGAACAGATCGATTTCTGGAGTGCCCCATCTGGCTTTTATTTTTTGAAAAATGTATAGGTTTAAGGACCACTCCCCTAGATCCAGGATTCTGCTTAAAAAATCTGCCTCTTGGTTCAAAGACCCCCCTGAGGTGTACCGCTGTTAATGATAGAACATTGTTTTCTGTTCTAATGTGGGAGATCTTGTCCCTCCTTGATGTTTTAGATAAGCAACCGTTATAGTGTTGTCTGACCGTATTTTTACATGAGTTTACACAACTAGATGTTGTGCCTCCTTTAGTGTCTGCCAGACTGCTCTTAGGGCTCATGCACACAAACGTTTTTTTTGCGTTCCGTATACGGGCCGTATTTTGATTCCGTATACGGAACCATTCATTTCAATGGGTCCGCAAAAGATGCGGACAGCACTCTGTGTGCTCCGTGGCACTGCAAAAATTATGAGGCATGTCCTGTTCTTGTCTGTTTTGCGGACAAGAATAGACATTTCTATAATGGGCCCCCTGTTCCGTAAATTGCGGAAGGCATACGGGCGGCATCCGTTATTTGCGGACCGCAAAAAACTGCACGGTCGTGTGCATGAGCCCTTAGGGTACTTTCACACATGCCGCAGAGGATTCCGGCAGGCAGTTCCGTCGCCGGAACTGCTTGCCGGATCCGTCAAAACGTATGCAAACTGATAGCATTTGTCAGACGGATCAGGATCCTGATCCGTCTGACAAATGCATTGAAATGCTAGATCTGGCATTTATTTTTTTTCACTTTTTTTGCGGTCTGAGCATGCGCAGACTGCAATGCCGGAACACTCTGGGCCGGATCCGGCATTAATGCATTTCAATGGGAAAAAATGCGGATCCGGCATTCCGACAAGAATTTTGGACAGAGATATAACCGCAGCATGCCGCGGTATTATCTCCGTCTTGAAAAGTCAAAAAGACTGAACTGAAGACATCCTGAAGGGATTGCTCTCCATTCAGAATGCATTAGGATAAAACTGATCAGTTCTTTTCCGGTATTGAGCCCCTAGGACGGAACTCAATGCCGGAAAAGAATAACGCTAGTGTGAAAGTACCCTTAGTTCTTTGTAATTTGAGGAGATGGGAGTCATATCCTTGGGCCATAGACTTTGAAAAAAGTGATTTCCCACTTTTGCTCCCCAACCTGACTTGCTTGCGTTGGTCTGGATCACAATTTCTGGACATTTGTGCCACAGAATTCCTTGTTGAAGGTTTTTTCCCCTTCTCCACCAGTTCAAGTACAGTTTGACTGATCTGGGAATGAGGATCTTCCTGTCCATGGAGGACTGTTTTCTGTCCCAATTTTTTAAAATCCAGGATTGAATAACTCTGGTGTGTGCCCGGCTCCATGCCACCAAGGTTATACAGGACGTCAGGAGACCCAGAATGCTCATT
The DNA here is from genome assembly GCF_905171765.1 of Bufo bufo. Taxonomy (NCBI): domain Eukaryota; kingdom Metazoa; phylum Chordata; class Amphibia; order Anura; family Bufonidae; genus Bufo; species Bufo bufo. The sequence continues at coordinate 568,242,371 of NC_053389.1, read as the reverse complement.
GCTTCCCTTACGGAACTGAAACGACGAGACTGGAAACTTATTTTCTTCTTCAGGTCCGTTATTTTTTCCTGTGGAAGAAACGAGGATTGTGCTTTTGAATACTATCCATCCCAGATTTTTTATGAAAAAAATCTGTATTTCTGAGTTTCTGCTTCTGTTCTTCCAATAACCAGAAAGGAATAACTGTGACTTCTTTTTCCCTGAAGAAGGCTATCATTTCCACCACCAGTTTTGTGAAAATTCTTGGGGCGGAAGATATTCTGAACGGAAGTGCCGTGAACTGGAAGTGACACACTAACCCTGCTGCGTCTTTTATTGCGAATCTCAAAAACTTCTGATAGTTTTTGTGTATTGGAAGATGGTAATAGGCGTCTTTCAAGTCTATGGACGTCATGAAGGAGCCTTCTTGTATTAGTGGGATGGTGCCACTGATTCCATTCTGAACCTCTTGTATAAAATATTTTTGTTTAACTCTTAAGTTTATTATTGTCCTAAAGGAACCGTCTGGCTTTTTTTTTTTTACAAGAAACAGTCTTGATTAGAATCCCTTCCATTTTTCCCATTGTGGAACTGGTATTATGAATCCCTCTTATTAGGCTACTTTCACACTCGCGTTTGGTGCGGATCCGTGATGGATCTGCACAAACGCATCCGTTTAGAACAGATCCGTTTGTATTATCTTTAACATAGCCAAGACAGAGCCGTCTTGAAGACCATTGAAAGTCAATAGGGGAAGGATCCGTTTTCTATTGTGCCATATTGTGCCCATTGACTTACATTGTGTGTCAGGACGGATCCGTTTGGCTCAGATTCGTCAGACGGACACTAAAACACTGCAAGAAGAGTTTGTGTCCGCCTCTAAAGCGGAATGGAGACGAAACTGAGGCAAACTGATGCATTCTGAGCGAATCCTTATCCATTCAGAATGCATTAGGGGGAAAATTGATCTGTTTTGGACCACTTGTGAGATCCCTGAACGGATCTCACAAATGGAAACCAAAATGCCAGTGTGAAAGTAGCCGAATAAGTTCTGTATACCCAGCCAGATTTTTGTTAGAACACCTGAGGACTGGATGTAAGAGGTATGTGGTGATGTAGTCTCTTGTATGTTTGGCTACGCTATATGTAATTTAAAAAGTAATAGTCATCCATCATAGGTCGTATGTGGTGTCTGCCACTTTGACAGCACGATTAATGCCGCACTGTTCTTGGTCAAATCTGAAGGAACTGCTGATAGAGGCTCCGAACAGAGCTTATGACAGTGGCCTGAGAAAAGCTTTATTTGGTTATAATTTATCACTGTTTGCTTCCTTGGGGGTACTAGGTTTGAATTTCTGGTAATTAAGGGGTACTTAGTGTGAAAAGTTTTGAAACCACTGTTCTAGAACTCAACTTTACAGTCTTTTTCTACTGATGTGTCACCATCCAAAATATGATGATGCAAGTGGTGGAAGCCCATGCCAAAATGTTTAAAAATGACCTCACTATCTTAAAATGTGTCTCCTGGGTCTACAACATTTTACTAAGTATAAAGGGAGTAACTGATCATACGTACTTAGTTATAGAAGCTCAGTTTAAATGCTGGGTGACAATGATATGTGACAGAGGTGCCATACTGTGATTTGCCTCCCCAGTCAACAGATGGTCAACAATAGTTAAAGCAAGGGACTGCTGCATTACAGAGAGCAGGGTCACAAAAACACATTTCTCTTCATGTGGCCACCGTAAAGCTAAGGTGATAGAACTGATTTCCGGTTCCACTGCAACAACTCAAATGCTTTTTGGAATTGGAAGGAGGCACAAGATGGGTACTTTCCATTTGCCATATGTTGGGGGAAATCTCCCGACACATGCGTCAAATGTATCAATAGGCTCCCTCCCTCAGGATAGGTTATCAATATTAGATCAGCAGGGGTCCGACACTCCCGCCAATCAGCTGTCTGAAAGGAAGGCGCGCACACACTGCATGCGCTTTCCCTTCATACAGCTGATCGGCTGCAGTGCCGAGTGTCAGACCCCTGCCGATCTGATATTGATGACCTATCCTGAGAATAGGTCATCAATATTTAAAGCCTGAAGAACCCCTTGAATCTTTTCCCACAAAAATATATATCAATCAGCTCAGCTTCTCCTGCTCTATAACATGGTGCTTTGAAATTGTCTTGCATTTTGTGATGACAGGTTCTCTTTAACCCCTCTGCACCAATATCTAATGGTTTAAATTCATTCATGTTGACCAGATCTGTTTGGAAAATGGCCAGTGACAAAGGGTCACCACCAGTCAAGCTCATAAGCTGCCGCCTCTATTGACTAAGGCCGCTTTCAGAAGAGCGAGTGTCATGCTGTGGACTTGCAGGGCATCACCCGTCCTGAACTTCCAGCACTGCCGGGGTCACATAGTATTATATTGATTTATGATGGTATGTAACCCTTAGAAGTCTGGAATGTATTGCATAACACTGACAACATTATGTCAGTGTTATCCAGTACATTCCAGAACTGTGTTACATAGCATCATAAATCAATATAATACTATGGGACCCTGGCACTGCTGAAAGTTCAGGACGGGTGATGCCCTGCAAGTCCACAGCATGACACTCGCTCGTCTGAAAGCAGCCTAAGGGCTCTCTCACACGAGCCTGTGCAGTCCAGAAATCACACTCTAAGGCCCCTTTCACATGGGCAAGTTTTCCACGCGGGTGCAATGCGTGAGATGAACGCATTGCACCCGCACTGAATCCAGACCCATTCATTTCTATGGGGCTGTGCACATGAGCAGTGATTTTCACGCATCACTTGTGCGTTGCGTGAAAATCACAGCATGCTTTATTTTGTGAGTTTTTCACGCAACGCAGGCCCCATAGAAGTGAATGGGGCTGCGTGAAAACCGCAAGCATCCGCAAGTAAGTGCGATTTTCACGCACGGTTGCTAGGTGACGATCGGGATGGGGACCCAATCATTATTATTTTCCCTTATAACATGGTTATAAGGGAAAATAATAGCATTCTTAATACAGAATGCATAGTACAATAGGGCTGGAGGGGTTAAAAATTTTTTTTATTTTTTTTTAACTCACCTTAAGGAAAAGGACCTGTGGTGACGTCACTGCGCTCATCACATAGTCCGTCACATGATCCATCACCATGATGACGGACCATGTGATGAGCGCAGTAACGTCATCAAAGGTCCTATTCCTACTGCACAGCAAAGATGAAGAAAGAAGAGATGCCGGGCTGCACGAACAAGTGGATTAAGGTGAGCTAAATTATTTATTTTTAACCTCTCCAGCCCTATTGTACTATGCATTCTGTATTCAGAATGCTATTATTTTCCCTTATAACCATGTTATAAGGGAAAATAATACAATCTACACAACACCTAACCCAAACCTGAACTTCTGTGAAGAAGTTCGGGTTTTTGTACCAAACATGTACCAAGCGTGCAAAACACATTAAAATGTTTTGCACTCGAGCGGAAAAATCGTGCATTTTCCCACGACGCACCTGCATCTTATCCGTCACAAAACCATGACGACCGTGTGAAAGAGGCCTAAGGCTACTTTCACACTTGCGTTTGGTGCGGATCAGTCATGGATCTGCACAAACAGATCCGTTCAGATAATACAACCATCTGCATCTGTTCAGAAAGGATCCGTTTGTACACTGCTCAAAAAAATAAAGGGAACACAAAAATAACACATCCTAGATCTGAATTAATTTAATATTCTTCTGAAATACTTTGTTATTTACATAGTTGAATGTGCTGACAACAAAATCACACAAAAATTAAAAATGGAAATCAAATTTTTCAACCCATGGAGGTCTGGATTTGGAGTCACACTCAAAATTAAAGTGGAAAAACACACTACAGACTGATCCAACTTTGATGTAATGTCCTTAAAACAAGTCAAAATGAGGCTCAGTAGTGTGTGTGGCCTCCACTTGCCTGTATGACCTCCCTACAACGCCTGTGCATGCTCCTGATGAGGTGGCGGACGGCCTCCTGAGGGATCTCCTC